>NC_135497.1:150464168-150764168 GCF_052857255.1 Amblyomma americanum | reverse complement strand
AAACCAAACCACTAGAGCCTTGGAGAAGGCTCAGACAAGTGACGAGGCTGAGGACAAGGAGCGTTGTGAAATGCTGCTTGGATTGTATAACAATGCTGCACTGTGCCACATTAAGGCCGGCAGGGCTGATGTGGCTGTTGCATACGCGAAGCGAGCTTTGCTGCGCCATCCTAACAATGCCCTTGCCCTTTACCGATGTGGTGTGGGGCTCAAGATGCAGGGTGCCTGCATGTCGCACCAACTTGCCCAAACCTACGGCTGCTTATATTACTTGGACTGTGAAGGGTTTCCATTGCTGATTGGGAAATCGAACTAGTCTTGTGAATTATTTCTTTTCCTTTTTTGTGTGTGCAAGTAAAAATTCATCACATGCTGCAGCTGCTTAGGCTTTTACCGCACATTGTGTATCGCTAGGTTTAAAAAAAAAAGAAGCTTAACGTCTGTTAAAAAGTGCACTTACGCAGTACAAAGCTAGGTGTTAAATGTCAAATTCATGACTCAACTTTGTTTTAGTACAACCAACCAAATTATGGAATAAAAAAATTGCTAAATTATGCAAGCTTACATTCTCATAAAGGAAAACAGTTCACCAATTTGTTGCCTGTGCTAGAATTCGAGAAATCTTTATGCTGCGAATTCGCAACAGTGGTCATTTGGTCCATTTTCCGTGAGCAGTCTGAATAGTGTCCAAGGCCAACTTAAGTGCCCATGTCTGTAATGTGTTCTACAAACCATTTTTCTTAGAGGGGCCAAGCGCATTTTCAGCAGCAGAAATTATCTGACCACTGTAGTACAGACGTTTTCTCCCTGTCGTGCAGTGCAATATTTTCAGGACTCCATTTCACGTTCTTTTCCACTATAACAAAGAACAAGCTTATATATAGTGTGTCATTCCTGTTGTCACTGCTGCTGCCCGTATGGGGCATATGACCCCTTTCTAAGGTGTGCATGCTGTCTAGATCATCATTGTCGTGATCTGTTATGCAGCAGTAAGTTAGTTAGTCCTCAGACGTTGCTGGCACATACCCACTGCGGGGGAGTGGCCAAGACACAGGCGGTTAATTGCTGGAGATGGGAAAGTTTTGACTGGAAAAGGAGCGGTAATAGTATGTGGGCTGATAAATTGGAAGACACAAGGTCAGGGGTCCTGTTAAATTGGGGATCGAAGACGGGACAATGGCTTAATGTGCATAACAGTATGCAATGCCTGTAATGTTTCAATGTCGTACTGACTGAGAGTGGGAAAAAGAAATTAGAATGAGAGTCGCTGTGTTTCTTGAAGGAATTTTTGCACAGCAGAGCGCACACTCCTGTCGCTTCGTCCAAACAAAGAAGCGCCAATGGAAAGAACAACCACGGAGGACACAGGCAAACCCAGTTGATGAAATGGAATTTGCAAAAGACGCTTCCTCAAATGAGAGAAGCGGCGGCAGAACAGCAGGAAGTGATCTATTGTCTCAGGTTCGGCACAAAAGGGCACAATGGGGAAGCCGCCAGGCCAGATCTGTGAAGGTAGAAATTTAGAAGGGGAACCCGGCAACACAAACGCGTGAAAGAGACCTCTAGTCGACGCAAGTGCCAATCTTTGCTACTCCAAGGATGCAGAAGATGCTGATATTCGGGAGATGATGTAAGAGCCGAAGCAGCAAATTCCTGAAATATTGTGTAGCTACGAAACCTCACCGCAGCTGTATATGCACAGGTTGGCAGGATAGCAACAATTGGACCACAGAGAGAGGTTCTTGCTAAGGAATCTGCAACCTCATTTAAATGAAAGCCCATGTGACCTGGTACCCAAAGCAACCTTACCGAATTTAAATGGAGCGGAATCAGGAACTTAAAGAGGCGTAATGCCCGAGACTCAGCTGGTGAGGATAAGGAAGAGCAAATGGACAGAGAGTCCGTCATAACCACGACCTGGGAAACGGTAGTTTCTAATTTTCGTAAGGCTAAGATTACTGCTAATAATTCAGCCAGATAAATTGGAGTGAAGTCAGGAAGACGGAGAGAAAAAGACCAACCCAGTGAAGGCGAAAAAATTCCCACACCTGCCTTTTCGCGATCCTGCGAGGCATCGGTAGCAATAAGAACATGAGAAGGAAAGGACCTTAGGTGGTCCTGCAACAGACTCTGAAGAAGCGGGAAGGGCTGCAGCTTTGCATTCGATGGGAAAATGTCATCGAATTCAATCTGGACAGAAGATGAGTTGTTATACATTTGGCGGGCATCTGTGAAACGAATGTTTATATGATCAAGGAGGAACTGCACGTAACATATCTGCGGAGAATGAAAATGAGACCAGGCGGCACTAAAAAAAGGCGGAAGGTTGATTAAGAAATATTATACTGGAGGCGTGAAGAGGTGAGTGACACAATTTTTAAAATGTTTGAACTGTTAAAAGGCGAAACCTAGCTGATGACGATGGGATTCGCGCCTCAAGGTGCAGAACAGCAATGGCGACATATTTTGGAAGCCCAAGACAAAGGCGCAACGCCTCACGCTCCAAGAGCACAAGAGGGCGAAGTTTATAGACAGGAGCTCCTGAGAATAAAACACACCTGAACTCCAAAATTGGGCGGACGTACATTTTATAAATCATCAGAAGTGTATGCCTTCTCATGCCTGACCTAGCACTACAAAGCCTGCGCAGGATGCCAATGGCCCGAACTCCTTTTGCAGAAACTTGCTCAACGTGTGGCCGCCAGGATAGAGTAGAGTCGTATATTACTCCGAGATACTTCACCGTCTGAACTTGAGGAATTGTTATTTCTATAGACCAAGCAGATATTTACAGGAACAGAAACCGGAAATACTAACAATGCGCATTTCTTCACATTGAGGGACAGATGAATTCTTCCTAACCAGTTGTCAAGAATATTGAGGTAATTTTGCAGGGTTGCATCTGCTGATGCAAAAAATGCAATATCGTCGGCATACACATAAGTTTTCACATTTTGAATGCATGGAATTGAGCTTAGAAGAATGTTAGAAAGAAGAGCTGAGAGAACTGATCCTTGCGGTACACCTCGTCTGTTGAAATCTCCTTGAGGAAACACCATTTTGGCAGGAATAAAATTCTATATTTTCCAAAAAAACAAATCCAGGCTACAAAATAGCTTGGGAAGTTCAGTTCCTGTAATCTGAGTAACAGAGTCGAGTGCTCAACGCTGTCGTATGCTTTACTGACATCCAAGGTGACAAGCACAGCAAACTGTTTTCTATTGAGAGCTAATTTAATATGACTCTCTAGGTCAGTATGAGCGCACCAAATTGAAAAACCCGGCCTGAAACCAATTTGACATGGATTCAAGAGAGCATTTTTGAGATGAATGACATGACACGGCTGAGAAGGACCCTTTCCACCAATTGCACTAGGTTCGATGTTAATGAAATAGGGCGTATGTTGTCTAAAGTTAATCCCTCCCCTTGCTTTTTAAGCAATGGAACTAATTCAGCAAGACGCCACTCATGAGGAATCCAAGGACATTGAATGGAATGGTTAACTACAGCCAATAGGTCTTCAGGAGATTCATTGAACAAAATTTTGATCATAGATGAAGTGACCTTATTGGGGCCAGGAGCCGCTGGGGATAAGCGCAGAACAATTTGCGACAGCTCAGGCATAGAGACCTAAGTGAAATCAGTTGAGGTGCATGTGAATATAGCAGGAGAAGGTAGAGCAGATGTAAAGCGAAGCTCTAAGCCACACACAATATCCTCTAAGGCCTTTGAGATGTCAGCAGGGGACTGAACGAGGGATTCAATGTTGGCAGCCGGTGGAATCACCTTGTTGCGCCTCATGAAATTAAACAAAGCTCGTTTAACAAAAACGCAGCAATTGTCTAGAAGAATGAACAGAATAAAGTGGTCATACAACCGCACGGTGTTGCAAATATACGAAAAACCAGATGCTGTCGATCCTGGATATATAAAAATATTGTTTACATCGAACAGTCAGGATATGCCCTTGAAACCTCTTCCAAAATTTTGTACTACTGTTCATGTCTGTCGAAATCCTTTAAGGGAGCATTTGGCGCCCTAAAGTGGAGATTCTCTGAACAGCGCTCTGGCAATCGCCGCGCGTGGAGACTCATTGCTGTGCAGCCTTGGACACCTGCTGGCAGCGCTAGCGCTGTAACACTGCACAATGAGATGAACGTGCTTTCGGTCTCGCACTTATTTTCCACGAGACACCGCTTATCATGCAGTGAAGCCAAGCTGAGCGAAGCCTTGCCAGCTTGGCTATGGCTTCGCCTCGAATACGCTCCTCTCGCTTTTCTGCCTCGGACATTCCGGAAACCAAACGTACCTCAATCTTAATATTCTATTCATTGCGTACTGGTAGCTGGATTAGGACTCTTATAATAAGCGGTAGCTAGTTTCAAAGCACCGTCTGCTGTGGCTTCTCTGCAAAGCGGACCACGGCCAACTGGCCAACCAGTGAGCAGAGCGCGGCCAGTACGCCGGCGGGCAGCAAGTCGCTGCAAGAGCGTCGATAGCGTGTGTGCACCATCCTTACTTGTAGGTTACAGATACGCTTACCTATATGCCATGTTTTATGCGCCTAACTATTTCGCGGTCCCCTTCCTCACAAAGGCAACAAATATATTTCCAATATAAAGTGCTGGCTACTGGGAACCTATTGATAAAATTTGTAACCAAGCTCCACGCAGAACAAGTACACGATGCACAATCAATATGTCGCTAACTTGCGACTTCTAAGAGTTCACTGGGTTAAGCCGTACAAATACCCACCATAACCATTCACAGCCACCTAGACACTGTTGCAGTCAAAGACCTAGCATGGCTTGTAAATGTGCGTCATGAAAATGCAACAGACACATGCAAGGGACTAAAAATATCCAAAATTCACCTTTTAATTTCCCAAAGCTGTATAACACTGCATTTCATAAGCATGCAATGAGAACATTTTGACAGGCTCTTGCAGTGTATTTACACTACTAATATTACTGTGCTTCCAAAAAAAGATCAAGACTAGATTACTAAATTAAGGGAAACCAGTTCACTTCAGTTAATCAAGAAGTAGGTATTCTCAAGCAACAGTCAAGGCATTGTCTTTCCCAGGCTTGGCTAATGAGGAGTCTTTGTGATGTCATCAGCCTTTTCTTGTTTTTCCTCTTCTGCGGTCAGGTCTGCACGAAAGAAAATGCGTGCACTGCTTAGGGAGTAGTTCAGGAGGTCGAATTCATGCCGGTAAGTGTCCAGGCGTTTTCCTGTCAGTGACATTGCTTGCTGCAGCTTTTCATCCTCTTTGCCAGCTGCCTCTTTCTTCTGCTCCCTGACCTGAGCAGTGTCTTTCTGGAACTTTTCAGACACTGACTGAAACCAGTGCAGTGAGTCAAAGTCCTGGTATTGATCCAAGAGCTTGAGTATGTACGCCACACCCATGGCAAAGCCATCATCTGTGAATGCAGCACCAACCTTGTTCTTGCGGCTCATTCGCTCCTTGCAGGACACTGCATGTTCAACATAGTTGAGGGTCAATGGCGGGAGGATTACAAAGAAGTTCCTCAGATGCATGTTACTGGGATCCCGGAATGTGGGCGAGAAGACATCAACCAGCAGGCGGAAGTACTCGCTGCCCTCCGAGAAATTCTTGGCCAGACTTGTGACTACAGCATCTAGTCTATGTGCTGCTTCTGTGCAAGCATCCCCCAGAAGCGCTTCCCGAGACAGCCCTTCAAAATTGGCCACATACTCCAAGTCGGGCACGAACTGAATGGCGTTACTGCAGCAGTGCAGCCCGCCTGAGCGAATCATGCGCACATATCCCATTGCATTGCCCACTTGGCTCACCAGAGTCCGAAACTGGTCCAGGAAGCTTTCACCATCAGGTGTCAGACCCAGTTTTCGGATGCCACGATTGAACTTTTCTGCCCTCTCAAATGGATATTTTGGGTCACTTTGGCTTCGGAGCTCACGGAAGTGCCTGAGATCCTTGATCAGTCGAGACTTGATGTGCTCATCATATAAAAACTGAGAAAAAATGTAGAATTTCTTCCGCAGAAACTGGTAAGTAAAGTTGACAGTTGTGTTCATGATGCCAATGCCGTGTGTACGAATGGAATTGGCAATGTGCCGTATGTTGATTGTGTTCAGATGTTTGTTGTTGCTGGTGCGTTCAACAAAGATCTGGTTGTTGAGGTTGTAGTAGTAGCGGGATACAAAAATGTGGATGTTACGCATGATCTCAAGGACATCCAGACCCTGCTCTAAAGTTTGACTGGGAAGGTGGTCTTCAACTGTAGACAATCCATATTTTTGCCTTGCCATGCTGCGCATTTCACCATAAGTCTTCCAGTCATGCAGTGCCACTGTTGTAAGGTTATAAAAGGTTTTGTCAAGGTAGTGCTCCACATATGCCCTGACATTGATGACCTGGCCAAGGAGCCTTATAGGTCTAATGTGCAGGATCTGAGCATAGTCCTTCAGGCCCACACGGAATGGGTTTCGATCATCAAGTTGAAGATGGCAGTGGGTCTGAAGGCGCAAGTCTGTCTCTACATCCTTGCAGAGTTTGTCCAGAATGTGTTCTTTGAACTGCCCATATATTTCTTCCCTGAAAATGTCAAGGATGGCCTGGGGGTCAGAGTCGTGCTTAGTTGTCTTGATTGGTCTAGCACTATCCTTAAGTGCAGCAACAAGGTAGTGAATCCGATGGCCATCCACAGCACTCTCATACACATCATCCAAGAAAATTGGAAACACTACCCTGTGCCAGTACAAGAAGCTTCCATCAGACCCTTCTTGTAGTTTCTCATGTAATTCGCCAATCATGTCAAGCTTCCGCATCACAGAATAAAAGGAAGCAATTTCTTCATCCTTGAAACACTTCATTTGCACTCCAACGGCTATTGCCAAGTGAATGATCAAGCGCCTCTCTTTTGTAGCAGGGCCACTCAAACACTTTTCCACCAGCACAAGTGCCGACAAAACATCCAGCCTGCGTTCACTGTACTTTTTGTCAGAGACGAGCCGCTTTTTGGCATTGCTAACAGCAAAGAGTGCCACATAAGACAAATGCTGCACTATGTGGGTAACAGAGTCGCAAATTTTCAATGTTTGCTGATGGAACATGCCTTCTATAGCCTTCATCATCTCAATCATCTTACAAAGTTGCAAAACAGATGACTTTGTCATTGGCTTATTCAATGCCACATGCAAATTCATTAGGGTTTTTACCTGATGAGAGATGTACCAAGTCAGATAAATTCCCTGAAGAAGGAGAGAGCTACGGCGATTCAAGTCTTCTAGTAGCTTGTCTGTGTCCTTCTGGAAAACAGACTCCATACGCACAAGCCAAGAAGACACCTGGACATGAAGTGCCTGCACATCCCTTGATAACACAGCAGACTTCTGCTGAAGATAGCTGAGGCGCTGAGCTTTTACGGCATCTTGTGCTTTTTTGTCCAAAGAGCGCATTACCTGAGGCATCTGAAGCAACAAGAACTGGTCTGGAAACCACAGAATATTGCCTAAAACATGCACTGCTGGCACCTTCTTGTACACATCCCACAGAGTCTTGAAAAATTTCTTGTCCACATTTCTGTAGATGTAGTAGTAGAGTACATAAAGTGCATAGATTCCAATGAGCTGCTTGCGTTTATCCAACTCGTTAGTCTCGCCAAGTTTGGCATCGACTTGTGCAAACCAACTGCGTATGTTGTGAGCGAACTCCTCGGCAAAGGCAGCATTTTTAGCCACGAAAAGTGTGTTGTCGTCAAAGCCTTGTTCTACACAACCCATGAAGATGCGACCTTGCAACAGCTTGTACTCCAATTCGCCCATCAATTTGTCCAGTGCTTTCATGTCCTCTGGGACAACGTTGAATTTGGCACAGTTGTTGTGGACAGACTTGAGCATCCTTCTGTAAAGCGTCCAATGCTCACGTAGGCCCCCTTGAGCCTGCACAATTTCGTCCAGGGTGACGAGTGAGGCCAGCATTTCGCCCAAGTGTTCAAAGACCGTTTGGAAGTGTACATCCGTCACGTCAATAACGCAGGCTGCCTTGTTCCTGTCATACAGTGCGGACATTTGTTGAATAACATTTTTTGCAACGAGGTAGCAACGGCTCACGTGGCAGGACAGGTCTTGCATGATGCCGATCATCCTGCCAACAGCGACCTGCGACTCGCCGTCAGGTACAGTGTTACTGGACAGGCTACCTTCTCCATAGAAAAGGATTGCCTCGTGAAACTTGGACTTCGCTTCGTGACAAAGCTGCTTCATCTCGGCACACAATGCCGCCAGGACAGTCATTACTTTGTTGAGTACCTTGTTGTCAGTAGAAATAAGCTCGAGGAGGGTAGTGTTCTCGTACGGAACCCAGTGCAGTGCAATCAAGTCGGAGTCCACATCCCATGCTTCTGTGATGCCATCGTCCAAAGACTGTTCGATATTCTTAAATTCGGTAGTCAAGTCTTCCATAAACTTCCCGTACTTGCGAAGTTGAAGCTGCCCGACAATTCGAACAACTCCCTCGTCGATATCCTTGTCCCATCGCTCCGAAGCCATGATGTGGTATGTCTGACGTGACGTGACACTAAGTGTGCCACGAAAGGTGCTCCACCACAGCCGAAAGAATCAAACGTTGTAGCAGTTCACTCCACAGAACGCGAATTTTGCCTGGCATTGCAACGGCGTGCAGCCGGACCCATCGGTGACGCCTCCCAGGTTTTTGTCACACGGACATCGTTCCAGTACACACGGAGCAAACACTAATGGCCTAAGCGGGGGTGTATAGTAAAACGAGGCAAAGATATGAGGCCGTGCAAGTCAGACCCGATCTCGAATCTCGGAATCAATCGAAACCACTCAACCACTGTTCTACATCAACCGCCCACTGCACCCACCGCCGCCGCCAGTGACGATGATGATGATGACTGTGAAAGGACGGAAAGGACTTTGGGTTTTGACTCTGGACTCTGGACGACCGACAGAGGGCAGTCCGGCTGGCAGTGGCTGGAGACATAGAGCTACACTAGACATAGAGCTACACTAGCTGGAGAGGGCAGATCAGGAAGGAAGCGTTTTATGATAACTCAGGAGGCAGTGCCCTACTCTTTGAAGCTAGGTTAGGATGTCTTTGAACGGGCAGCTACAAAAAGAAATTTAACGAAGAAGATGACACATGTGCTGTGTGTGGTAAATCCGTAGAAACAATAGAACACCGCATACTTAAATGTGATGGTATCCATCCCGATGTCGATGCAGGCACAGTCGACACTCTTCCTGTTGAGGCCCTAGGATTTTAGAGATGACATGTAAATAAGTCTGCGGTGGCATAAAGCGATTAGAAGATTGGTCGCTCAAAAGTAGAGAGGCGACATAAGGTTAGAAGTGTAAGAAGACGTATTTAAAGAAAATGGTGAATTTTAATAACTTACAACATAGTTAAACAAAAATAAAAAAGTTGATCATGATGGCAACTGCCATCACCCCGTTTCAAAGCGGACGCTCCTACCTTCCATCAATCCAACCATCGCCCGTTCGGCGCGACGCCTTGCCCGCCAGACAAATCGTTCTGCTACGTACGGTGGAACGGACGCGCGGAGCGGCAAACCACGTAGAAGCGCTGCCAGGCGCCTTGCCGAAACGCGCGGGTCTGAAGTTGCAGTCGTAGTTCGTCGGCACATCGTTCTTGACATACCCGATGCCACGAACGCCAGCATAGCTTCCGCTCCGAACGAGCGGGCAGCCAGCCGCTAGCTTCGTGGTGAACGCGCTTTGGATGTGGGCTGCGTTGTTTGCCGCTCACCGCGTGATTCCTGCGTGCCCGCACGGCCCCACTGCGCTCGAACGAGAGTAATACCAACAATTGGTTTTGGGGGAAAGGAAATGGCGCAGTATCTGTCTCATATATCGTTGGACACTTGAACCGCGCCGTAAGGGAAGGGATAAAGGAGGGAGTGAAAGGGGTGTTGTAGTGGAGGACTCCGGAATAATTTCGACCACCTGGGGATCTTTAACGTGCACTGACATCGCACAGCACACGGGCGCTTTAGCGTTTCGCCGCCATCGAACGCAGCCGCCGCGGTTCAGTTCGAACCCGGGGACTCCGGGTCAGTAGTCGAGCGCCCTAACCACTGAGCCACCGCGGCGAGGCCTTATCCATGGTCCCCAGGGGGTCGAAATTATTCCGGAGCCCTCCACTACTGCACCTCTTCCTTCCTCTCTCAGTCCCTCCTTTATCCCTTCCCTTACGGCGCGGTTCAGGTGCCAGCCGAGATCTGACACAAATATTGCGCTATATCTTTTCCTAAAAAAACCAATTTCCGGTTTTTGTCATCCACGGATGGTTTTGATGACACGGCCAGAGACTCCACCCAATGCATCCTGAAGAACATGCCTGAAGCGTCAGAGGTTTTTCTGCCCGCCGACTCTCCCATTGCTCTGCAGTCGGGTTATTGTGTTGGTGGAATGTTTGGTTGCGTTTACATTCCCATGTGATGTGGTAGAGTGTGGGTGTGGCCCCGCACCAGGGGCAGGTATCTCTGTACTGCTCACCAGCTGCGAGCTCAAGGCCCAAAGGGCTTTAGTGCAGCACGCAAGTGAGGTAGCTAGGCTCAGTGGAGCCCTGGAACAGGGGCCCAACCTTGCTTAAGAAGAGGCCTCAAGTCGCCAGCGCAGTGAACACGTGACGGAGGCCTCGAGACGCCAAGCCCTTGAAAGCACCCAAATAAAGTTTCTCTCTCTGCCCGCCGTAGAGCGCGCGTCCGCCGTATGGAGGCGCTGTCAGATGACCCTCTAGCAGACGACACGCAGGCAGCACAGAATTTTCTTGTGACTGCCGTTGCAGCAAAAAGTATGTCTTCTGGTGCGTTGTTTTTTATATTATTAGTCTGGTGTGTTCAGTGTTACCGTTTGATAAGTAACGCGTCGATGACTGCAGTTGCTGGAGGGAGAAGCGAGCGAAAATGTGTTGCTGTTGCGTTCCGTTTTGCATGTCCAGTCAGCGAAACAAGAAGCCCGGCGTTTCGTTCCATGAAATTCCTGCCGAGCTAGAACTCCGAGAAAGACGGCTCAAGGTAATTAGAGGAAAAGGCTGGCAGCAAAGCACAACATCAAATTATTCTGCAGTTTGTAGCTTGCATTTCCAGCCAAGGAAATGCTACTGTAGACAGTTTGACTGCCCACCAAGACAGGGGTGGACTCTTTTACCCGGCGTCAGCGCTCCGAAGAGTGTTACATGTCCTCAAGAAGTTCGTCAATATCGTGCTCAAAGACCGAACGATCTTCAAAGGCCACTGGACACATGCATGCTCTACAACTAATGTGAATAAAATCGCGGGTTTGCCTGTTCCTGACCTGAGAACAAGGATAGCGGCCACAGCTAGGGAAGCACTGCTGCATATTGCATGCAAGAAGTTTATCAAACTGTTGCTAACAAACCATGCACTTGACATAACAGACAATAACGCAGTTGCGAAGATGTACAGCAAGAAACCTCTCCCCCTTGTTCCAGTTGCCATTTCATCAACGCACGTGCTTGTCATTTGAAGAAATCCGGTAAGTCAGGCCTAGGGGCTTTGTTACTCCGAAAGTCACTGCAGTGCGCGTGTACACGCGCACTGCAGTGACTTTCCTGTGTGATGCACGTGAATCACACAGGAACCTATAGTGAGCTGTGTTTCTTGCGGAAATAATAGAGAAGAGGGGAATGGGTTTGTTTGAAATTTGTCAACGTTATTCAGGGAGGTACCGTTCAGCGAAAGCTCGTCGGAAAAATGACCAGAAACAGCGCAGGCTGGGCCTTCCAAGATCTGCTTCACCCGATCGAAACATATATCTCGCAATGCTCCGCAGCAAGATTGTAACAGACGCGCCCTTCGCAAAGTTCTAAGAACATTAGATATGAGGGATGTGCCCTCGCGGGCCAACGACTCCCCAGACAGGTCACCGCGACGTTTCCGGCTTCCATCCATTGAGCGCCATGCAGTCCTCCTTTCCCATGGACTGGTCACCACTACATTTGAGAGCTCAGGTAATTCCAGACTTCCTCCTGTCCTTATTCTATCTCCAACTTTTCTTTAATCAATTACATTTTCTTGTAAATTTGTAATTAATCGATCATTTTTTTCAAACGGTTACGTACCCATGTAATTATTTTTTCTGTAATCGATTACTGGTAATCATTACTTTTCCCAAAGCAAGTTGTAAGCAACCGGTACAGCTTAAAAATCAACATCACGGCGGGCACTGGTGTTAATTAGTGGGGATTTGTCTCGCCCGTCATGACAGCGAGAACGGACCTCCTACTGATGCGGAGAATTAAGCTTCGCGCGCGGTCATGTCCGGACCACAACCGGGTCACCGCTGCCTTAAGCGGCTGTTCTCGTGGTTCTCGTCGCGAGCCCCCCGTCGCCCCCGTCCTGTGAGATGGCTCCGCACCACATGCGCGTAACAACGATCCGCGGCGCTTAGAGGACTTGCAAGTGGCGCGCAAATGTTCATATGCTATAATACCGCTCTTCAGTGTCTGTTGACCTCATCATGAGGAAATGTGGGAAAATTAGCGACGACAGCTTCGAAAAACAGCTCTCGACATGCAGCAAAATATACTGCAAGCAGCAGTAGTTCATTGTAGTCTCAATAAAGTTGTGTTAGGACAGGAGGAGGGTAAACTTTATTTTCGTCGACAAAAGTAGCAGATGGTTACAGACTGCTACTTTTATTAGCAGTTGTTAAGTTGACTTCTAGGGCTCTTGTCACTGTGTGTCCTAGTCGGAACTGAGCAATGCGGCCTCCCACTGGTCTATTCGAGAGCTGCAAACATCGAGGAGGGGAGCCCCGAGGGCAAGCCCACAGTAGTGTGGGATGGAGTGGCATGTTGGCCACGTAGTTTACAGGAAGGGGAGTAGACTCCAGGGTGTATGCAGGCATATATCGCGGGGTTGGGGAGGACAGTAAAGATGGAAGGAAACGCAGTAGTAATTGATTACTTTTCTGAAATAGACTCCAAGGTATATGCGGGCATATATCGCGGGGTTGGGGAGGACAATAAAGATGGAAGGAAAGTAACGCAGTAGTAATTGATTACTTTTCTGCAATAGACTGCAGGGAATATGCGGGCATATATCGCGGGGTTGGGGAGGACAATAAAGATGGAAGGAAAGTAACGCAGTAGTAATTGTTTACTTTTCTGCAAATGTTGTTACACTTTGTGGGCTGCAAGTGACCGCTGTAATGAGTTACATTTTAAGATGGCGCGATTGTAATAGTAAATCGGTTACTTATTTTCTGTAACGTGTACAATACTGATGACGAGGCACACTCAAATTACGTAACTATGGTGGTACGCAACTGATGATGCCGCAGTATAGTGCTTAGAATATCCTACTAGTGTGTCGAGCGGAGCGCTCTCCTAATGGGAGAAGGTGGCAGCGCGCGCGATGCCTTCCAACTTTGGCCGCGAGGGGCGCTGCTCGTCGTAAAGGTGCCGTCGCTGCCGGACATGCCGCAGTCGCTGCAGTTGCACTGGTGGTGCGCGGTGTTGAATATAGCATTTTGGTCGCATCTACGCTTTTTCTGTTGTTTTGTCCGTGCTGTTCCATGTGAGGGAAAACCACAGCGACTAATATTTTGGTAAAGTCGAAGCATCAAGGCCGGGAAAAAACATGTTTCGTGCCGCTCTGTCGGAGTGGCTACCGGTCGAATCCGGGCAAGGCTTCCATGTTCCGTGTGTCCTCGGACCCAACACGGCTTGCGGAGTGGGAGCGGCTGATCAAAATACAGCACCGCAAGTTGACTCCAGCGTCTGTTGTCTGCGAGAAACCTCTTGAAGAGTGCCACATCGCGAGACGGTGAACGGTGCCGTCAACGAGCTCGCCAGAGATAGACCACATCTCATGCCCGATGTCATGCCAGCAGTATTCGACAACTATCCGAAATACCTTCTGCCTAAGAAGACATCGAAAATAAAATTGAGGAACATGTGTGACCAACCTGCCGCTAAAGGGCAAACGCGCGGTGCCGGTGCAGTCGTCAGCCATGGACCGTCAAGCACGCTCGACGATGTTTCCGACGAGCCGAAAACAACAGAGCAGCCGAGTGATGCCCGCAGCAGCAGATGGGTTGACGTATTGCTACTGAAGATCAGCATCCGTTGAATTCAGTTTGTATCCCTGCAACCTGGACCAAAATATCTGAAGCACCTGCTGGCTCTGTAGCCTACGCACGTTATGGAGCGGAGAAAAACAACTGCCACTTTGTATATAGAAAGAATGGTAGCATTTGGAAGCTTGATGCCAGAACGCAGCCTTGTGGTCGCTACAGTGTATTTTCTCGGAAAAGAACAAAGCAAGCACGTGCTTACAGCAAGCTCTGTTTTTGATCTGTTCTTGCTGTATTCCAGATTTATAAATAAGAATCAATGGTAGCAATCACCATTTTCTTTTGTTCCGTTACAAAGGGAATCGAAAGCTCATACACACCTGCACAAGTTGTGTGAAGCAAGGTGTGATTTGCAAATAAAACACATCAATATAGTGAGACCTATTCCAACGTACTGTTTGTGTTGATCGTCGCATGCGACCTTTGAAGACGGAACCCGTGGTGGGAAAGAGCCAGAGTGCCCTGCTTTTCTTTTACCTATATGCGACGCCATTCCGGGTTATATGTTCTGCTCGCCATTGAGAATGGGGGCCGCGACTCGGTCTTTCCACCTTGACAGAGCTAGCCGAGCGCTCACTCAGCATGAAGGTGTATACGATATCCTTCACCCGCGATCGCGATGCGTGGATCGCAATCGACTGGCCCTTAGTCGAATAAGATCTCGATCGTAAGTTTCCATGTAGCAACAACGAGTCCGGACCATACTCGATCGTTCAATTTCACAACAACGTAATGCGGCCAACGCATCACCTTTCGTTGCTTATTTCAAGTCGGGTACCTCGCTGAACATTAGACAGTCAATATGACTTCTGCTTATAAGTCCTTCTGCGGTTCACCACAAAGAATAAACGAATAAAAATTTAGCAAACTGGACCTGGTGGTACGTGTCAAACGCCTGGGCGAGCGCTGTTTCAGTCCAGGATTTTCTCCTGGTAATGACAAGCCGGTAAGATTGTCTGCAGCCAGTAGTGTTTTTATGCAAAAAGTGCTCTCAAAGCGTTCAGAGACAGGCTTTCGTAGTGAAAAGCACAGCGCACCAATGTCACACTTGCCGCACCTACGCTGCCTCGGCAGCGAACGGGGCGTGGTGGCACCTTAGCGACTGGCAGCGCCACCACACGATGGCATCAGGAAGGCATCACCGCAGCGGCCACGCGAGCTCGCGCCCTCGACACACTAGCAATTATTTTCTAGGCACAATAGCCGCAGTATCCAGGTTGGCGGGCAACTGTGTGACATTTTTTTTTTTCGTCTTCCCTCGAAGTCTGTGCCGGTGATGCATTAAAATTCTTCCAAAGTTCATAACGTGCTTGCGATGCATACTACAGAATTTGGCGGCAGCAGCGTCCCTGCATTTTTAGTTAAACTCTGGAAGCTTGTCGAAGACGAGGAATGCAACGACTTGATCAGCTGGAACTCGGTACGTCGCGCTCATTGCTCTTGATGAGTTGGGGCGAAGATTGTGTCTGTTTCTGTTTTTAACCACGTTTGTCCATCTTCTGTATGCTACCATGTGTTTGCCACCGCGTTAAACCGCATTATAACATGAAGGGGTATTCCAGTGCCGCCCACTTGTCGAACGTAAATAGCGCTCGAACTGTCTGCTCATGCAAGTTTTGCAGCCACTTGCATTGTACGGATCGCGCATCCGGCGGCAATAAGCGATGCATTCTTTTGACAGCTGAATAAACTAACAGCTCCGGCTTTCCAGGACCTCTCGCAAGCTTTTGTTCTACATTCCGTTTGTCTTCTCGCTATATTGCGCCGTGATAGGGTTTGTTTATTCACACAGTAACGTAATAGCTTGCCTCTACGAGCTGTAGCGATCTGTAGCGCCGCAAGCACCTCCAGCCGTTTTGGCAGTCATTTGATTTCATATTTTGTAGTTTGCTAGAATGTGTGCCGTTATTTTGGTGTCATTTTTTTGTAAATTTTTACTATTTTGTCAGCCTTAAATTTTACTGCAGTACAGAGTGAGCAAACTTGCTGAGAGTGCTTGAGTCGGGCTCTGCAGAGGAAAGGAAGCAAAGCTGGAGCAGGTACTGGAGTTCTAGGGGCAATACTTGCTCTACTTGTGCAGCCAGATAGAATGCAAACCGCGCAGGCACAAGCAGCTGCGTAAAGTTTAATTTGACTTGCTCCACAGCACGTCGCTTGAGCGCTCTAGACAAGCGTGCTCATCTCTATGTGTCGATTTGATTCTGAAATTCAGTTTTACGGAAGCCCCTTTCCTCCTGGTGGTTTTTTTCACATACCTGGTTTATGAAGAAAAATAGCCCATTGGACCGGTTGGTGTTGTACTTTGCGTTATCGGAATAGCCATATTTTACTCCTAATGTCTATTGCTCCTACTGTGTGTGTACAAGATTTGTTTCAGCGCATTCCTTGTTTTTTCGTGCGCAACCAGCTTATATAATGCCAGTTGTTGGTAGCTTTCAAAGGAATCCGCAGGCCACTTTGATTGCCAAGGAAATAGCTATATTTTGACGAGGTTTTAAACGATTGTCTCAATTCTGATCTTCGGTATTTTTTGAGAATAGTTGACATAATGTTGCTACAGAAACCTATCGCACTTTGATGTTCCTAAAAGACACTCGTGCATTTCTTGTTTAACACTGAACCTTGGTTTAAGAGGCACAATTCATGTAGTGATTGGTACATTGTGTTTCTACTACTATGACTACTACTGAGGCATTGGTCGTAAGTTGGTTGTAAGAGCAGGAGTCAAAGTTGGCTGATATTTACAGTTGTCAGTATTCACAATGTGGTAATCAAATTTAAGTTTTAATCTTAGATCTTAGAAAATGTGGGAGTATGCAGTATATTAGGCAGGAATGTTCTGAAATGTATTTGAATTCAGCATTTCTGTTGGTGTGCGAACTTTCTAACTATGGACCGCTGTGTAGTGCACTGATGTTGTACTGAACATGGATTTTGTCCATTTGTTTTTGTTGTAGAATGGCCAGAGCTTCATCATACACAACCAGACACAGTTTGCCAAGGAACTTCTGCCCCTGTATTTCAAGCACAATAACATGGCTAGCTTGATCAGGCAGCTTAATATATGTAAGTATGGAAAAAAAAAATGCAAGTTGTTGTTCAAGCAGCACAGAAAGGAGCAGTGATGAATAAAAGGCACATCTAGCTCAAGTGCGATATATCATCTTTGCCAAGTGTTCTTGCCAATATGCTTGATCTTCGTATTTGTGTGAATGCCCCAGTTGAGATGTGTCCCCTCTCTTGTGCTAGTGCAGAATTTTCTTCTAGCTGCATCATTGTTTGCGTCTTGTACTGTAAAACAGCAGCAGATCATAGATGTAATGTTTTCATAAGCCTCGGTTACATGAACGCGACAGAAGTCGACTCCAGTCAACTTTTTGAGAGAAAGAGCAGGTTTTGAGAAGGAAAAGTGCGACTCGTCCTCTGCTCTCTTCCTTGACATTTTTGCATTTTCCCTCAAAAAGTGGACTGGAGTCTACTTCTGTCGTGTTCATGTAAACGCTGCTGTATATGCTTTGGAGAGGTTTTTTCCTCAAAAAATCCATCAGCAGCTGGGTATTGAAGTGCTAATCTGCATTTCAGAACTGTTTATTGTTTGGGCTTTAAGAGCAAGGCAGTTTTATGTGATTGCTGTTATTCCACCTTATCATACAGCATCTCCAAACTACTTTGAAAACTGACAATTTATTTTACAAGATAAGTGCTCTTTCAGCCACAAGGATGTGATTTCATTTCTGTGCAGGAATAGCGTAGGTGAGCAATCATACAAAAATAGTCAACTTAGATTCCATGTTCGTAGTGTACAAAGTTTGTGTTAGTTGGATAGGATTGCTAAGATATTCTCAGCTCTGGAGTGAAAATGAAATAATAAGAATATTTTTGTATAAAATGTTTACTTCACTTCAGAATTCTGAATTGTCCTTTTATTGATCGAAATATTTTTCTCAACACTTGATTTTTCAGCCGTCCTACATATAAGACACTAGGCAAATGGCCGGTAAAAGTTCGAACATTTGACATCAACTCTACTGTCACATTTCTCACCACATGTGGTGGTTTTCTCATGACAATCCACAAAAATCTTGTTTGCTTTTCTTGCGGTTGATGCACTCAGATCCGCTCACTGCTTCCAGAGAAGACTGGCGGCTGTTTCGGAACTCGCACAGTGCATTGCTTACCGAGGCAAAGTTTTGAGCCTCTTGAACCTACACTTCTAAGCGAAAGGTTTTTTAAAATAAATTTGAAGGGTTAATGCGCAAAGTAGTGGTGTCCGGACACTAGACATTTTTAGGTTAAAATATGGATTCTGAAAAGAGCACACGAAAAAAAAATTCAATGCCAACTTTCTGGTACGCATTGCTCATTGTGTTGAAGCAAGCAAGCAGGAGCTAGGACTTGGGATGGGGTATATTATGTGTGTGTAAATATCGGAAATGGCTTTTATGCTCTTAACGTTATGGGAAATTTGAAGTTTGTACATTTTTTTTTCGCAGCTCCTGCAAAGTTCTGCAGTCCTGTCATGAATGACATATACTTACTATCTAATGAAATAATAAGTCATATTTTAAAAAATAAACATCGGAAAACATCACTAAACAAATGGAAAATTTCATAATTTGGTAAGTGTTAAGACAGTGGTTGGAAAAAATTGTCAAGTTAGGAGATTTAGTTGAAAAGGAAAAGAGGCTGATAAAAGGAAGAAAATGCCAGTGTTTTTTGGACTTAATCCCAGTCCTTTCATGTGGCGTCCTCTTTTCGTAGTGAAATCAAAAGCTGTTCCTAAACTTCAGACAACATTTGATCAGTGTCCTGTACATTCTTAGCCTGGCAAGCCACCGCAGTGGCTTAGTAGTTATGGCGTTCGGCTGCTGACCCGAAAGACGCTGGTTCGATCTTGACTCTGGCTGTTGCATCGTGGTGTAAATGAAATGCTAGAGGCCTATTTACCGTGCGATGTCAACGCACATTAAAGAATTATAAAGGTTGGAAGGCGGTCACTCAGGTGTAGTTTTATAGGGATACCAGTGAAACACCCCAGATTGTTGAAATTATCCAGAGCCTTTCACTATGGCCACCTTTATAGCCTGAGTTGCTTTGGGACCTTAAACCCCATAAATGATAAACCATTCTTAACCTGGGAGCAATGCAGGTGCATGGGAAGTGCATTAGCTATGGTTTAACACAATTCATTGCACTTTGTAATCGAGCCTTACCTCCACATTCATTTGACGACTCTCATTCATAGCAAGCCTTGTATTATCATAAATATATTGTACTTGCTCTTCAAATAACGCATATCCTTGTCAGCCTGTAACCTTTACATTCGAGAATCGCACCAGTGAATGTAGCTATTTCTGCAATGACATATGTAAATTAGCTCTTGCACTTTGAGAACTGGTGAAGAAGTGTTCACAAAAATGGCTGCAGTGGCATTTCTACTTGTAGCACTCAGGGCAAGAGCAACATCACTCTTACTATCACTTAATCATTTTATTTTGGGCTCACTCACAAACAGGTGCAAACCTCATTTGTGATGCCTGCACCACAGTAGCTTGGTGCAGTTTCTCTCTAGACATGCTTACACTGGTCTTCAGTAAAAGACGTTATTTATTGAAAGAATGATGGAGCAGCAGGTCAAACGCCATGCACATATTGTGTGCAGACCATTTGACCTAAACGTACACCGAGGACGACTTCATCTAATTTTTGTTGACAGTAAAAATCTGTTGTATAGCTCTTGCTGGCTATGTTGATTTCTGTGCCAGCGAAGATGCACTTATTGCTGAGAAAATTTTGTTCAAAATTTGTTCACCACTCGATTCAAACTCGTGATGTCTATCCACACTGAAAACGACTCTGTGATCACTGTTTTGAAGTGAACAGTGGTGTAGCCTAGCCTGTGGGATCTGTACCAAAAAATCATTGGTGACGCCCGTGTTTCATTTTTTGTTGTTTTCTAGCATACAAAAGTTAAGTTTTCAGTGAAAATAGCGTCTTTGTTATTGGGATGCAGTGACCTATTGATACAAGTAACTTCAATCTGTCCTCAGTGTCCCTTGAAACGGGCTCTGAAAGGGGCTGTTAATAAAGTTGCAGCATGCCTGGGATGTTAAAGAACGCCGATTCACAAATATTCTCCAGCAAGAATTTTTTTAATGCATCTTGTGGAAGCTGTGTTATCGTAATCAAAATTTGAATCTCCACATCTTCTTGCCTTTTCCTCTCCTCTTGTCACTTTTCGCACGCTGAAGTGTCGGCACTCCTCCGCCAGCTGCTGGCGTGCGTGGGAATTCCCTGGGGGGCAGAGCTTCCTGACCTGCCGGAGTGGCCATAGTAGCTACGGGATGTCTGAAAGAGTTGGCATGGCGAACCAATGATGGCCCTCCGCTGCTGACATAACGAGTGCTACATGGTGCACTGCGTGTGCGGATTCGGGCAAAAGCCTGGCACTGCTGGTTACCGTGAGGTGCAGAAGTGGGAATTTTTTAAAATGTGTTGAAAGTTATTGGCTCGCTTTTGAGCTCTTGTACAGGGCATGAATGCTTAATGGCCTGTGCTTTACATAATGCAGGCATTTTATAGCCAACCTCAAACGCCCATTTCAGAGACCCTTTAAGAAGCCTTTGGGGTGTTAACGGTTCAAGCCCTGCATGTGATGCCACTTTGGTCTCCATTCTCCTATTGCACCTTGGTCTCCATTCTCCTATTATTTGGTACTTCCTTTTATTTGAAAATAAAGTTGATCATTTGGCAGAGTTAGTTATTTAGGATGTTTTTGCACTTCATATTCAGTGTCATGACTACCGGTCACTCGGAAAACCTTGCCCTACAATTAAAAGAAAAGACAGGCACTCAGTATGACAGTTTTAGGACCCCATTAATCTTGGTTGCTGGAAGAAATTGTATGCTGCCTGTTTCACTATCGACCTGAGCCAGTTGGTCAATGCTGTTGTAAGTCTGCATTTATAATGTGACTTGCCAAGTCCTGCCGGGTACCCACTGAGGATACGATGAGTACACGCTTTCCCCTGGCCTGGTGCTCGGCTTATGTGAGATTTAATGCCTGGAATATGGATCTTAGACCCAACCTTGAGTAGATGAAAAGCGCATTGCGCCATGGCACTCTTTCGCCAAAGCTGCCCTTGTGCCATAAAATTACGGAGGGCACTTAAGACTACTTACGTGCTTTGAATGCCGAAGCATCATGTTTGTCTTCTTTTCTTTTTTTTAAATTTTTTCTCATCCTTTCTAATGACACACCTACTCATTTGCATACAGCCACAAGGCAAAACATATACTGGTTCACCTTTGTTCGTAAAGAAGCAACGTGGTCTTATGGCCTATGGGTTGCGGGGGTCGCAGTGCTGTTTAAAGGTCCTGGGTTCAATTCCTCGCACCTTTGGAAGAAATTTTATTTTTCTATGATACCATGGTGACGTCACCTGGGATTTTTGGGACCGCTGCTGCTTGTCAAAGCTGACGCTAGGTTTCATTGCCGATGAGCCATATAATGCTTTCACATTAAAAATTCATCGTAATGGAAAGTGTCTTAGCACAGGCATGGTCTGCACAGGGAAGTGGGCTACTGCATGATTTGAAGAATTAACTTTTTCTGTTATTCTTTTTGCAGATGGCTTTCGCAAAGTGACCAACACTGACCAAGGCCTAAGGTCGGACCGAGAGGAAATAGAGTTTTTTCACAGCTTCTTCATCCGTGGGCAAGAATGTCTACTTGAATTCATCAAGCGAAAGGTAAATTTGTCTCCTGTAACACTGCAAGACTACTTCTGATTCAAATTACAAAAATGCTGAAGTTGTAGGTTGTAGAGAACTTTGCAGAAGTTTTATGGAGAGACTATTTTTGTATGCATGTTGATAGTTCTGCGTGAAAAGGTGCAAAGATGAAAAAAAAGCTGGCATATTTAAAAGCATGGAATTAACAGTTTCGGCAAATACTTTATCCAACTAAATGTGGATTTGGCTAGTTTTATGTAGTTTACTTTTTGTAGTAGTGGGTAAATATATCTTTTTCAGAAGATTGTAAATTGCATCAGGCAGTTCCTTCAGGGGTTCTCTTATTCGGTCATTAAATTGTCAAGAAAGCTTTTCTGAGTTCTAACGGAAACCTTGTTAGATTCAGGAACTGTGTTATGAGCACTTGATCTGAATATCATGTGCATTACTGTCTGGCTGTGGCCACAGTGCATCATATATTTTATTATGTCTGATTTTCAGCCTTTTGTTCCTCGTTAGCATAGGTGCTCGGCGTTATCATTTTCAACTCTGTTTTCTGGGGCGAGTAGCTACATATGTTCACAAGCCTATATGTGCAGGTATTTTTATGTTCTTCAAGACTCTTCCTGAAGATGTATGCTTTAAATTTCTTTGTTGTGTTTGATTAGAGCATGTCCAAGAGCCATAGTCATTCTCATTTTGACACCAGTCAAGGGCGAGGATCATTATCCTTGCCACTATGTTCCTTCTAAGGGCAAAAGTTTGCGCAATAAACTATTTAGCTTTGAAAACTGCTTCTGCCTGCCTGCTAGTTGTCATTATCACTTGTCATCCGTGTAAGTAGGCAGCGACATTCATTCACTTTGTTGTTGATGTTCTGCAGCCTAGCATCAAGAGCTGTGGCGGATGGTCTTAAGTGCCATCAGCAGTGCTGTGTTCTGCGCTGTTGTTGTATCTGAAGGCTACGTGGGAGGAGGAGGATAAACATTTATTTTGTCAGCCTGTGGAGCTGGTGTGGGTGGAAAACAATGAATCCCATGTCATGTGTTCAAGCTTGTCATCAAAGGTCTGCAGATGGTAGAGAGTTGCTTCTGTGGTTCTGCCATGGAATTGCTTACATGAGCTTGGGTGTAAATGCTGATTCTCCATCTGTGATGAGGACTCCTAAGGCACCATGCTGCAGTGGTAAGTTCTCGAAAGAACTTGCTACTACAGCTGCACTCCTGCCCAGCATAGCTTTGGCTTTCCTATTGTGTGTCAGGTAGCTCATGGCTGCAATGGTCATTTTATTACCAGGTACTTATGTTGCAAAGGTGATCTGTGTCCACCCTGATTTTTTGAAAATGTTGAGCCAGCAATGTAATTGCCCTCATAAGACCTGATAGCGATGCTTAGTTTGAAAGTCTCTGTGTGATAAGCATAGTGTGTGACGTTGGAAGGCAGACTATGGCAGTAGTATTTAACCTCAGTTCTCTGAAATATGCATGCATGCTCAGAGGGCCTGCATTTGGTTGGTCTGGAGAAATCTGTAGGTTTGTAGGGATGACGAAAAGGTAAGTGGGTGTGTCATTTGCAAAGTTCTTTGTGAGGGTGTTGTTCCACATTCCGAATGATGGTAATTCTCGCCTGGATGCTGATGGCAGTTGGGAAGTCTAGCCTTCCAAGTACTTTAGTATTTGCTGAATCTTTGGAACTCTGTGCGCTGCTTTCGAGCGTAAGTGTTTCTGGCAGTGGTGATAGGTCTCAGAAAATGATCACCGTCTCGGTCGCATTGCAGCACTTGTGCAACAAAGTGCAAACCATAGTGATGAACTTTTATGGTCATAGGCCCTAATGCTCAAGGCAGCCCATTGAGCCTTTTTTAAAGGGACTGTGACACAAAATTTTTGAGCGTAATCTTTTTTTTTTCTTTTTTTTTGTTCCTTTGCAAAAAACTTGCAGAAAGGCATACCTTCCCTATATCGTCTACTGCATGCTGCTTGCTGTGTTGAAATGCTGTTGTGTTGTGGATGGTGGCTGCTCATGAAGTTTCTTTAGTTCAGCAAGATAGAAATTAATATTCTTTACTACTTCTCTCTCTTTTTTACTTCCGGACGTCTTCAATGTAGTGTGCTTGCTTAGTTATCCTAGAAAAACTGGGCACGTTTGCGGCACCCACCTTGAGATCTTCGGAGAGGCAGAAATTCTCAAGTGCATGCAGAAGTGCATTGTTCATGTGCATTAAGGAAGCGAACTATCATTGAAACCAAGGAAAGCATAGGGAAATGTTTTCTCTTTTTTTTGTTTTGTGTGTGAGAGAGAGAGAGAGTGAAAGAGTGAGAGTGATATGAGAGTGGTTGTTTTTTAGTTGCCAGTTATTCCACATATGTAATGTGGTGCATCCTGTATCCGATATATATCGGAAGAACGTGACTGGGGTGTTGCGTCGCGGACTACAATTTGTTGCCTACTTTCCATTGACTGGATAATTATAACCTAAAATTAGCACAAACTGGCACTATTATCGCTCTTGCAGCACGAACAACGCAGAGAAGACTTGAATGCAACGGCTTGTTGGTGGAAGCATATCTGAAAAGCTGTGTGTTAGCCAAACATTGTTTTTGGCTGGTAGAACGCTATTGCAAAAGCCATCCCATTGCCACTGGGAGCCAGTGTCTTGTATGATTACGGGCCAAGTGTCGCACTGGATAAGGATATGCCACACTGGAACACTGGGTACTGGTTGCTGGAAGGAAAAGCATGATGAGGGGGGCAGGATTCAGTACTAGGAAGTAACAGGCAAATGTTTCCTTTCAGGAAATAAAAATGTTAAAAATATTTTTGGAAAAATAAGAGCACCATCTGGATTTTAACGCGCGACTTGTGCAGCCCCAGCTGAGTGCTCTACAAATAGTGTGAAATGTGAAAAATAGCATGAAACTAATAGTGTGAGATAGGCACTCCTTTCTTTTTATTTTTCTCGCATACTGGTTATTGCTTGTTGGTAACATCATTTTCAGTGTTTTAAGTCCTATTGGGCTGCTGTTTGCAAAGATTGCATGCTTACGCCTGCTGCTTTGTTCAATTTGTAGTGTGCGAGGAACCAAGCCATGCGTATTGTGCTGTTCATAGCAGTGTCTGGATATCTTCAAGCATATTTTTACCTTCACTGACAAAACGTACATGGTTGTTTGCACTTTTGTGCAGTACCTTGTTTGTTATCGGTCACTCATACTGACTGTTGCATTATTCAGAGAAAATAGTAGAAAATTCTTCTTGATTAACCGTTGGCTTATTTATACACGAATTTCGCACGAAGGTGGCATTTAGTAGCAATTTTTCTTTTCTGCTACATTTGGGTTGTGTACTTGCCTGAAGCAGTGAGAATTAATCAAAAAGCCATATCTTATACTGCAATGCCGGACTGAAAAAGATGGTTTCACAACATTTGTGCCGGCCGCGCTATCTCTTACTCCCGAAACGTTCAGGAGCACTTTTTGTTTTGCGTCTCATGTTCATCTGCTTTTGTCATTCAGCAACCGAAAATAGCTGGTGCTGCCAGCACAGCTGTTGTGAAAAAGATTTTTTTTTGTTCGGCAGCTTTCGGCTAATTCTCACTGGTTCAGATGTACCCGACCCAGATGTATTATAAAGCAAAAATTGCCGCTAAATGCCACCTCTGTGCAAAATTTGAGTGTGAACAAGTCAATAATTTAGCCAAGAGAATTTGTCTTCGGTTTTCTCTGAGCGACGTAAGACTCAGTAAGGGACAACCACTACTTCAGGCGTGCCGAGAGAGGACGGGAGACATGTCCGCTGGCCTCCTAGCCCTCATAGCTGATGACACACCGCCGTGTATGCCTCTGTGATGTCATGAGCATTTCAGTATGGTGGTCACTGTTGGTGGGTGAAATTTCATGGTTCGAATTTCAATTTATATATATATATATTTTTGGAATATGCAGCGCATCTAGTGCACTCAGATTTTGGAAATAGAATAACAAGCTCCTGTGCTATTTACTGCAATACAAAACTGCGATATACTGTATTGAGCATCCATATGTCACGGCCTCAGTTTTCAGACCAGCGCAAAGTGTGATGGTCACTGATTACCTTAAATGCCCTGCTTTAGAGGGAAGAGTGATGTTCTGATGTAACCCATGTGATTGCTAGACATTCTTTCTCTGTTGTGAAATAGTCACCCTCCACCTTTGGAAAACAATGGCTATTCTAAGTGATGACTTTCACTAGGCTTTTACTTATGATTCTGTGTGGAGCTAGGGCTTGTGCTTCTTGCATTGATGTGGACCTTGGTTTCAATGTTATCGAACTGCCCAAGAACTGGAGGTGATTGTAGGCTATGTTGAAGGTATCTGAAGGTTTTGACTTGCCATGTTTCTCGTCTGAACAGGACACCTATCTTTGTCAGCTGTATCAGAGGCTTAACAATGCATGGAAAACATTAACAAACCATCAGTGTTAGGCACTTGGTGCCAAAATCTGCAGACAGCTTCCTTCTTGGCAGAGCACTGAAATGGTGCAATAGTGGTTGTCTTCTGCAGGCCAGGGGACAGTCATGCTTGCTTAGAGCTTGACTTAGAAATAGCAGCTTCGCAGGGTTTCAAACAACGATCTTTAAACACTTGAAAAAAACACCCGGTATACATTAAGCAGATAAGTTTTAAAGGGACCATGATATGGTCCTGTGGCACATTGTAGTTTTCTGGTTTATAATTTATCGGGGTTTATTGTCCCAAAGAAACTCAGGCTATGAGAGACACCGTAGTGAAGGGCTCCAGAAATTTCGACCACCTGGGGTTCTTTAACGTGCACAGACATCGCACAGCTCAGTGGCCTCTAGAATTTTGTCTCCATCGAAATTCGACCGCTGCGACCGGGATCGAACCCGCTTCTTTCGGGTCAGCAGCCGAGCGCCATAACCACTGAGACATCGTGGTGGCTTCATTTTAGTTTTCTATTCCAGTAAATTGTACCGGAACCTATTATTTTATTTCTGAAGTTTGAAGCCCCTAGACTCACTCTTTATTCCAAAATAACCAACTGAAATTGAGACTGTGAAGCTTCTTCCAGTAGCAGCTACTGATATGTTGAAATGCTTATTGTGATGGCGTGAAACGATACCTGCTGCCCCGTCATCTGCAGTGCTGGCTTTGGTTAGCTGCGGACACATTGCATGAACAGTGCTCACTTTTAGAACTGAAAATGCGGTCTTGCATACAGGCCATCACGACTCCTATTGACTACTCGGCAGGTTCCTCAAAACAGCTCTCAGATTGTCATGCAGCAAAGGTCTCGTTCTCTCTGTATCACCTTCGGTATGACTGCTAGGACCCACAATGTCCGTCACAGCAGCACGGGAAAAACACGGCGAAGGCCACATCAAAGGTGAAACATTGGAAATATTTTGTATGTGACATATCTTAAGAGACGCTTTTAACATTTGCCCTTTACAGTTCAAAACTGTTACCCATTTTGACAGCCATTCCAGTCCGAAACTATTGCCACTTTTAAGCTCCGCGAAAGTAAACAATGCTGGATGAGCAGCTCATGGAATGTTTATTTCTGATATTTCTAGATGTGCCTTAGCCTTTCAGCAATATTTGGGCAGCATGGTACAACTCAAAGCATTTTCCTGGGTACAGTCTTGGACTATGACTACAAGTTTGCAGAAGAGCATTGTTTCTTCCAGCCCCGTTTCCTTTGCTGCCGTCTTCTTTGACACTGTCGCCACTTGATTCAATAGCATCATTACCTCCGTCATCTCATGGAGGCACTCGCTAAATTGTCTTTGCTTTCGCTTAAAGCTTGGGAATTTTTTCTTTAGAACGTAGTCAGTGAAAATGCTGCTGTGGTTTGCTGCCAGCTACGCAGATTCAGAGCCACAGAGCACTTAGATATGCCAAGGCTCTGACTATCCAAAGCACTCAAGCGCTGCCCTCTAGTGTAAAAAAAGCTGGCATCGAGAAAAAAACAAGGTTTTGTGTACTCTTTTGAAGATGGTTCATCTGGCGTAGTGAAAAAAAATTGGCAGTGGCTTAGCTCGGCTATGCCAGGATATACGTAGCGAGAGGTACGTTTCCCTGGCTGAGCTTGTTGTGGTCGCTGTATATTTAGAAATGAGAGACATTGGGTATACACAACTTTTATTCATTTTGCTTGACAGAGATGAAGACTGCCCGATGATCTGTGAAGTAGCATGCAGCGGTCTCAATTTTGTCGATACAGTATTTCGATTTGGTAGAGCCTCATTAACATACAAGCTTTATTGTAGTTCCCCATTGTGTAGTCTGGACGTGAGGGTCCAAAGCTAATTTAAAGTCAGACTTTTCTTTCATACACTAAGAGAGTCCTGTTTCCTGCTGAAATCACCCAAAGTCACACACATGTGTGAAACCATGCCGTAGGCTGGTATACACGTGGCAACCACATCAATCGTCTGCTTGACAGATGTTCCCGGTGCCACGTAGACTTCTTGGATGATAATGCTGCTTTCCAGAACCTGAACACAGCAGGCTTCACCATTATTCACCACGATCGAAGGGAGATGTCTGACAGTGGTGATACCTTGTTTCACGTACACACAGACTCCAGCATTCTTATTTTATTTATTTATTTATTTATTTATTCAATACTGCAGGCCTTTACGGCCCAAGCAGGAGGGGCATACACTTGGCATCAGCGTATAGAACGAAGATAGCAAATAATAATTTCAAAACACTTGTTCTATGGGCAATAGGACATGAGCAAAACAAGGACTAAACGAAATGCAAACCGAGCTCTTCATTTGGGAAAGTCAAACAGAAACAAACAGAAGTAAGCCAATGAATGAAATATGCAAACATGAAATGTCAAACTTGCAGCAAGGCAAAAACACGATCAGTTTGGGCAACCAAAAAGCAGACAAGAAAAATATTCAAGAGCAATTCAAGGTTTCAATTGAATCAACGCTGGTTAGAAGAGGCAGAGGTAAGTTGTTCCAATCTGTTATTGTGCGAGGAAAAAAAGAATATTTAAAAACATTAGTTCTGGTGCTGTATGGCGTTAGAGAGTCATCGTGTCGATGTCGTGTTCGGCGTGCCGTAAGTAGTGTTATGTACGGATCAGGAGTCAGAGCAAGAAGGTTATTTTTAAGAAGGAACATAAATTTTAAGCGCTGAGTTTTTCTTCTCAGTTCCAGTGTCGGTATTCCATGTTGTTTCATTAGTGCTGTCGGGGAATCAGTTGTACGGTACTTCGAAAAAATAAACCTGACTGCCTTACGCTGTATTCTTTCGAGAGCGTCAATGTTAGTTTTGGTATAAGGGTCCCACACTACGCATGCATATTCAAGTTTTGGTCTTATTAATGATGTATAAGCTAAAAGTTTAGTTTCGGCGGGGACATGCTTCAATTTATGACGGAGAAGGCAAAGTTTCCGAAAAGCTGTGTCACATACGTTAGTTATGTGAGTGTTCCAGTTTAGGCTGTTTGTTAGTGTGACGCCAAGATATTTATACTCGCTGACTTCGGTTAGTGGTTCTGTCCCGAGGGCATAGGGAAAAGAAAGGTTATTAAGTTTCTTGGTTATTTTCATATACACTGTTTTGTCAGCGTTCAATTGCATATCCCAACAATGACACCAGGAAAGAATATTTTGTAGATTATTGTTAAGAGTTATCTGGTCATCCTCGCTTGACACTTCCCTGAACAGCACGCAGTCGTCTGCAAACAATCGTATTTGGACGGGTTCAGTAATAACGCTCACAATGTCATTAATATATATTAAAAACAACAATGGTCCTAGCACGCTGCCCTGAGGGATGCCGGAAGTAACTGGAAGTTCATGGGAGTAGTAAGTATCAATATTAACAAACTGTCTACGATCAGTGACATACGCAGCAACCCAGTTAATAATGAAAGGAGGAAGGTTAATCATTTTAAGTTTTTCAATAAGCTTAGAGTGTGAAACAAGGTCAAAGGCTTTCCTGAAGTCTAAAAAAATAACGTCCACCTGGCCGGATTTGTCTAAAATTCTAGCAAGGGAATGGATTACCGTTGTTAATTGTGTCACCGTAGAAAATCCTTTACGAAAACCATGCTGCGCAGGTGAAAGTATATTGTTATCCTCCAGAAAATCTCTGATGAAGTTGGCTATGACGTGTTCAAGCAGTTCAGTTCAAGCCAACTGCCAGGCGACAACCTCAGGATCGGAAGAGTTAATCTTCTCTTGTCTATACCGCCGTTTAGCAGCGGCTGGACGCTCCTTCTCTGCATGCATGTCAAACATTGTGATACAGACGCCCACTAGTCTCCGCCTTTTATACGCAATCCTGCGCATGCGACGCGGGGTTCGGATGATAGTGCGGCGTGCGGCGAGGCGGTGACGAAGAACATGGCCCAGCTGTGGGGTCTCTCTGGTTACCATGGTATTGGCGCATGCGCACAACTGCTCATCCATGTGACGTCACGATCGGCTTTAACGGTGGAGCGGGTGCGCTGCCACGGCGACGGCGAAGCACACGCTGCACTTTGCTCCTCTTCAGTTGCCATGGTAACGGCGCATGTGCATAATTGGTCTCTCCCATGTACCGTGAAATGCTCGAATGGTAGCCCAATGTAGCTCCCGCTTCAAACACGCATGAAATTGAACCTTGGAAAAGCTTCTTGGGTGGTTCCGGACAGCAGACCGGGAATGGCCTTGTTGCGTTGGTGGGAGGGGCCCAACGAGGGACCTTATAGGGTTAATAAACACTGCTGGCTTTAAGCGCACTGCGAAGTCTGCTGTACTGCACAGCTCAATTTGCTGCTGTGTGCAGTGCTGTAGTGAAACTCTGCTAAGCCAATGCAAAAGCATGTCTTTGCGAAAGCTTATGTTTTTGACGAACCTCACCATGTTCATTTTTATGTGTGAGCAAGTTTCGAAAAGAAAAGTTTTTCAGAACAGGGTTAATTGGAGAGATACCGGAGAGGGCTTTGTCCTCCAGAGGCCGTAGTTAGGCTGATGGTGATGCTGAAGTTTCGAAACTTTGTGCATATGCCTCTTACCAAATTTGTATAGGCACACACAAGTGAGAATTAGCATTCATACATGTTGCGTTTTTCTATAGGGTTTTTCAGTACATGTGTGATACCTTAAGTTTATTGCATGCTTGATGTAGAAGTATACATGAATTTTGTTCTTTCATATTTCTTGTACCTGTAAGCTTACTAGTACAAGCGTCATACATTTTTTAAAGTAGTGTAGACACCATATTTCGGTTGCATGTTTTCTTTTTTGTAGTGATGCATGGATCACCATGTGGCATTCGACTACGACCACTAAATAATTAATAATTGAATTTTTCGCTCATCTGTTTTGTTTTTGGTTTCAACAGCCTAGCGATGGCTATGATGTCAAAGGTTAGTATAGGCCATGTGAGGCATGAAAAACTGCAATATAATTGCTGCTGCTTCGCTCGTGATTTGGGCTCTTGAGGCAGGCTGGTTTTAGCATTGTGCAAATTAAAACAATGAAGCAACAACTCTATCGTTATTTTTGCAGTGTTTTAGTGCGCTAGCACTTATGGTCTGCATTCCCCGCATTTAGCCATTTTGTGTTTATTGGTCTGTCGGTCTGTTTGTGTGAAACCTGCTTTATGGCAGGCTGCCCAGCCGCATTCCCAGCTAACTGTAACCAAGCTTTTAAAAAACATGGAATGTCCTAGCCACGTGAGATCAACTGAGGGTTGTTTTAGAGTCGCGTGACGTAGTCTGCAGTATTTTTTGTTCTTCAAAGTTAACTAATTAGTTAATCCCAATTATCTAGCTTTTTAATTGTTACCCTGGGGAACAAAGTGTCAATATAAAAATTGTAGATCACTTTGAAAAACATTTGACTGCAAAGTTTGCACCAAGATGCCGTTAACGTAAAGTAGTTTCTTTCTGGCCTGAAACCTTGGCTCGCACAATAAAAAAAAGCATCCATATGACAGTGGTGCCATTTAAGTGTCCCAAGACTCGTCTTAGAGAACAAAATTTATTTTTACTGAAGTCCTCTTTCCGATGAGTCTTTGAATGCACATTGGGGCAGAGATGTGACCCAGCAGCTGGCCTTGTGGTAGTTTTCTTTTAAGGCCAATAAATAAAGCTACGGAAATTGTATGTTGATGGAAACAGCGCTGCTAGTGGTTTTTTGAGACGATCTACAACTTTTACATTGATGCTTTGTTGATCAAATCAATAATTAAAAAGTTAACTAATTAGACAAGAAATTAACTTTAAAGAAAGACAAAAATACTACAGATAGGCCACGCAGCTCTGAACAATCCTCAGTTGGTTTCACTGGGCTAGGACACTTCATCTTTTTTAAAAGCTTGGTTACATTTAGCTGGGACACCTGGTATATTCTAGCAACCTGCCCACTGTGTCAGGTTGCAGCTCAATTAATTGCGAGAGGCTGCTTGGGTCAGGTGGCAGCTCAGTTAACTGCGAGAGGCTGCTCGGGAAGAGCAACCTGGGTCGCAGCCCAAACCAGGTAGCACCTACCATAAAAGGTCAGTTGCGCATTGCCTGACCGCTGCACCATTGCGCCAGGAGGGGTATGAGGAGTACCAGGGATCTATGAATGTGAAGGAGAGAATGACCAATACAGACATTAACCCATTATCGCTAAACGAACAACTGACATCCGTGAACACTGCAACTCCAAATACTAAAAAACCAATATATTTGACAAAAATGATATATTTTTAGCAAAAATGCAGCAGAACTTCGTGCCTGTCGCTTCACGCAACCACGTCCCCGATGGCTGCCATCTTGGTCTTGTTCGAAAGCTGGTGCAGTTCCCTAAATCTTGGTGTTACTCACTATTGTGAAATCCTCTTGGAACTTCCGCATTCCGCCATTTTCTGAGGCCCTTGCAACAACCTCTGAATCGCTGGCGTGCGCCCTTCAAATGTGATTTTCTCAACTTCGTGTTTTTTGCCAAAATGACTAGCCTTATGGAAGCTTTTGTTATGTTTTTATGGTGCAATTTAAATTAATCTTAAACCGTTTAATTGAGAAAGAATTAATCTATGGAGCAATGCTGATTTTTATGGCCGAGTTGAACATATCAAATTCTGTCAATTGTCACCTCTTTATTTTTCGTAATTATGGCACCTCGACACAATCGAACATTTTTATATGATGATGTACCTCAATAGCAATGTAAATTGCATAGCTCCGCATAGCTTTGCCTGGAGCGCCATTTCAATCGGAATCAATAAATATTGAGGGAAATATTTTAATGACCTGTAAGAAATTTCCCAATTATGCTTCAGTTATTTTTTCATACTATGGGAGCTAATTGAGATATACTGGAAATAGTTATATTTTTGAAAATAGGGAGAATTATATATGCGCACCTAATTTTATGAAGATATCTCTGATAATAAAAATTTTCATTTTAAGACTAGCATCTCTCCTTAACTGACTAGATTTACGACTAGTTGCTGCGAGCTGAGGGCCTACTTGTGTTTCCCGCACCTGCTTTATTTCATGATGGCAATGCGCCATGCTTCAAAGTGCTGGGACAATACTTGTCGAGGTGTGCTTATCTTGGTTTGGCTCTTCAGTCTCAGTGTTTGACAGCTCACAGTGGAAGCATATGTGCATAGTGACAAGGCTGCCTCACTCGGCAGTCTTCGCTGCTTCTTTCATGCCGTGAGAGTGACTCAAGTGCTGGCTTGATGTTAATCTCACTTTTTAATCACAGAGTCCACATTCTAGCGACCCTTGGCAATCGAAAGTGCTGCCCCTCACCAATCTCTTTTGGCACACATTAATGCAAGCAGGTACGGGACGGGTTGCGTCACGTGAGTGCTTGATCACTTGACTCTCAAATGATCTCATAGCACCTGGTTAATATAAATATTTGAGGAATAGCATGACATATGGCCAATGATTCAGTCTCCTTTGATGACCTCAAGATGAGCTGCACAAACATTACCCCACTCTTAATGGTCACATAAGCTCGCATACTACCCTGGAGGTGACTGGAATGAAAAAAATTAATAATTGTTACTTCACTGAACAAAGAAGCTTTACAAATGCCCACCGTACACAGCGTTCTAGCCGGTGAACACTGCACAAAACATGTAGCAGACGACGCGATGTGCAGGGGAATTGGTTTTGATGTGAGCAATCACAATATTTGCCTGACCAGCAAGCTGCTTACAGAAGAACTGAAAAATTTATTTTTAAGGTAACTGCTGCACTGATGGTGCTCAAAACTCTGCTGATTCTTGCACATGTTGCTTGCTCTGCCTCTTGTGCATCACCCGACCCTTTAGTGGCGTGCATTTGGAATTTTAAGTAATTTGAAATTGGCAATCTGTATGGCTTTGGGAAGCCCTGTGATGTCTATTGTGGTGCCTCTATTCATTCGTTTGCTTATTTCAGTTCATTGTTGCGGTATTGGGACTAGTAGCTATGTGAGATATGCTATTCTGGGAGTGAGTATGTAAGTATGTTTGATTAGCTGTTGCTTGGGGCTCCCTTCTTTTGTTGGTGGCGCATTGGATTAAATGTGCTGCTTGTCCCTATACAGCTATTGCCTCCTTAATCTGCATGGCTGCTTTCGTAACATATCTTATCAATGGAAATACCAGTGAATGTTGGCAGACAGTCATGCCATTAGTGAAATTGCATTCACAACACCTGACATGGTGCTGGAGACCAAATGGAAAAACACTTGTATTCTAAAATTTTGGTGCCATTGAAGAACGTGGTGTGATCAAAATTCGTTCGAAGCTTTCTATAGCAGCATGCCACATAGCTCACAGTGCAATTCTGGCGCATGAATATTCATTATTCATCAAGAACCTAACGTTAACCATTGTTATATGAGAGGTGTGTGGAAGTGTGCTTCCTGGTATGTGCACATAGCAGAAACTCTGCACATGGTGGCATAGTGGTGATGTTTTAACCCCACCCTCTGCTCGTAAGGAACTGTGCAAGATATTCCAATTACCATCATGAGAAATATTTGAGGAATTTATTGGCAGTGGCACTGTGGCTTAAAAGGACGTGATTGTTTTGAAATCTGAATGAAGGAATGCTTTGAAGTCACAAAATTAGCTGAGCAATACACATTGTGAGGATAGTAAGAACCCTGTTTCATATTGAATGCAACAGAAATGACATCCACATGTGCTCTATCATTCAAGAGTGTGCATTGAAAATGCGCTATGTTGTGCATGAGCACAGCTGTGGCTGGCCAAACAGTTACAAGGTCAAATGAAATGTTAGGATGTTTTGGAACTTACACTGCCACGTAACGTGCTGGACACTAGCAATATTTTCAATAGTGCGCTAGGGACATAACGAAAGAGTGGGAACAGAACATCAAAAGCATAAGCAGACCCTGAAATATGGTGACAGGACAACCAAGTTTTATAGTAATGGTTACCGCAGAATAGTGGTATTGAGGAACTCTAAACATGATATGCGGGAGGATACAAAGTGGGCAAGGGGGAGGCAGAATTCTTGAGGAGAAGGAAAAACTATTTTGGCTATGTCGGAGGAGGGCATTCTGCCATTTCAAATCAAATTTACAAGCCATTTAGTTAATTTGCCACCTTGTCAAAATACAGAAGAAGGGACTAGAAAAAAAATGCTGCTCTTGGCCAGTTTTATCTGTGTACAGTCCCATGTCTTGGCAGAGAGGCAGCATCATATATACAGCACACATACAAGGTGGTCCAAAAGTCACAGAAAAAGTGAATATTTAGTCATTCAAAAAGTATACACAGTAATGTGATGCAGTTTACACAGAAATGCACAGAAACAGCTTATTTACTGTCACATTTGTCACATCTTTCATCTTAACGGGGCCGCGGCCTTAAAATTGCCTGGAATGCCCCCAAAAAATTTTGCTCGTAAGCCTAATTTTTTATGCCCCCTTAAGTTTCATTGTTGAAATCTACAGAATGATTCCTTCCTGATTTGCCTTTTTCATTTTCTGTACAGGTCCAGAGTCTGCTTACTTTTTTTTCATCGAATTAACCCACTTCTCACCCTCTGCCTTTTTGACCCAGCATCTAAAGCTCTTTATTTGCCATTTTGGTTTCCTGCGTACTTCCTGGTTAGTTCTGTACTCTTTATCCACCACTGTCTCTCTACTGACATAACTGGAGCACCACCTGTCGGTGTCAAATGTAAATATTCTGGCAATAAATTATTGTATTAAAAAAGTTCCCACTTTTTTGTTCTGTGCATTTCTGAGTAAACTATATCATGCTAATGTCTACACTGTTAGAATTATTCAACTTCTACTTTCTTATTGGCCACCCTGCATTTCGGATATTCCTAAAAGCATCAATAAAGAAAAACTATACACCTCAAACCTGTACACAGCTGTGATCATTGTACTGTAGCCCAATATACAAGTTGGGGTTTACCATAGAGTGAAAAGCGAGTCAAAGTAGACCAAGTTGTAGTAATTTAAGAGTGGTAATTTTGTAGTGGTGTTGATACTGACCAGTTCTCAGTGTGCCTTGTAGGATCGCTTGGAAGTTTCCCTTGAAATAGGGCTAGATTAGGCAGACTGCTTAAATCCTTAGATTAACGGTTGATATATGTGACTCGGACCATATTTGTAGAGATTATTATCTGGAGTCTCACCAGAAATATGTATGGTTGGAGTCGCATAGGAAGCATTATATTTATATCGATGACGTATATTTCTGCACCAGGTACATATATGTTTCATTCAAAATGCTGATCTATTTCAGTACTTTGTGATTTTATTACAATATACACCTTTTCTTTTTTCAGACTACAACTGCTTTTGTTTTGTTTAATTTATCTTGGGTTTATATTTCAGCATTGCAATGATCTGTAAGGTGATCAGTGTCATATTGGAGAAGAAAGTACCAGTTTTTATTGCATAGGTAATGAGGTTTACATCAGGGTTTATATTGACTATATTGACTACATAAATATTAAAACATATAGAGGCCTCAGAATACTTTCCCAAGGTATGCCACAGTGCACAGCTGTAGCTTGAGAAGTTGTGCTGTTGATTATCACCACTTGTATCCTGTTGGACAAGTATGATTTTAAAAGATGATGGCTGTTCCTAAATCTAGAGGAGTGTGGTGAGGAGCTAGTTGGTATGACATTATAAGAACAAGAACTGTGTGCTTCTCTCATGTACCGTCCTTTTTGCGCAGTTCTTGTTCATGTAATGCCATCAATTAAACCAAATGCCTTTGAAAAATAAAAAATGACAGCACTAGCTTTTTGTTTTTGTTTTTGAGAAGACAATGTTTATTTATATTCCTATTCTAGCAGCGCCAGCTTGGCTGTTTGATTTTTGCGGAAGCCAAATTTGTAGGGCTGTTAAGGTTATGTTAATTAACTCGGGCATCCCCAAATGCAAAATTTTTTAAATGAGAAACTTGTAGCACTTGATACACAAGGACAGAGCAAAGTGGAAATATAGACCATTTCATACATAGCAGGCAATGCAGCTGAGGCTGTAGAAGCAGTGCGCCTACTGAAACATGTTACTCTGCCACTCATCACTTGTTCCTCTAGAAGCCTTGGTGAGTGTTTGGACGAAAACAAAGAGTGGCATGAAATGAAGAGCTAGCATTAATAATCACAATCGAAGTTTTGAGGCGCTCAGTGTTCGGACCCTCTGTTCATAATCTTCTCTGAGTGTGCTTTACTTTCTTGGCGCGGATGGAGTCTGTGCGATTCGCTCTACTAGCCACGTATGCTATCGCCACATTTCTTTCTTACATTTCGAAGTCTCGATGAGGTGCACGTCGAAAATGTTTCAAGAGGTGAATGAAGTGCAGGAGCTTGCCAGTAGCAGTACTTGTCTGTCTTGTACTTGTCTTGTACTTGTACATGTACTTGTCTGTACATGTCTGTCGGAACAAAATGTGGCTGTGTTCACTTTGCTTGCATGGCGAACTACTTTTCCGGTGCGGACTTAGCTTGCGCGAACAGGTACGGTAGCTTAGGCTGCGTTGCCTGCCATGTAGTATACATCCTTGTGTGTCAAGCGTTACAAGTTTCTTCAGGAGCAGCAAACTCTCTTTTCTGCTCCCTTTGAGACCTTTGAGAAGATTTGCAAGATATATGACATTGTCTATTCTCCAGATCACCACAGTCTCCCTTTTTATAGAGTGGCAGTTTTTTCTGACTGCATTCTTGCTAAAAAAATTGCCAATTCTAAGCATGTGTTAAAAATATGGCCAAGTATAGAGGCAGCTGCATGTCTAATTGGCAGTTCCTGAAAACTGGCAACGTTGCGGCAGCTGCTGCTGTTTAACTGTTTACCTACTGTATGAAAAGTAGCCGTATTTTATGGGTTTTTGGTAAATTTTCTCAGGTCCCACAACTGAAAGGTTTAAAATTTAATGCAATATTAAAAAATGAAGCCAATTTAACACACTTCTTAATATTATGAGCTGCATTAAAGTTGTTTGTCATATTATTAAATTTTGTTTGCTGAAATCGAGTTTTTTAGATGAAAGGGAGGTTAACTGAGATAGTTGGTTAATACTTCAGGGTGGTTGCAGCAGAATTGGTAGAACGAGGACAGAGGAAGGAACAAACACAACAGATGTAAATGAAGCTGCTTCGTCCACATCTGTCTGTTCATTCCTTTCTTCGTCTTTTTTCTATCAATTCTCCTGCAACCACCCTGAAATTTTTAGAGAAAATTCTCATAATACTTTGAAAGATATCCTTATATTCAAAAAGAAAAAATCCTAAAGAAACATTGGAAAATAGAAAATGTCTGCTGGTCCAATGGCAAATACTCCAAAAAAAAAATGAAGTTTTAGCTTTTACAATTTTTCAGCTAGAAAATCACTTAAGGTCCTATAGTTGCATACGCCATTGGGTGAAATAGTTGAGGGAGCCCTTCACAGCGCTCGTGGCATCAAATCGTGCCAGATTACTATGGGAGGCCTACAAGTGAGACAAATAAAATCAGTAACGTCAGTACCCCTTTCAAAACTGCTGCCGAGTCAAGGAAATGGGCCCAAATAAGAAACTAGTTTCAAGTTTATTTTATTTACATCATAGATGTGGGTAGGTCCGGGTAAAAAGTGATCGCAGGTCACTTGAGGGACCCCCAGACCCCCCTTTACATGGCATACAGCAGGAAATATGAGTACTATGTAAAAGATTGCAAACATCGGAAGATCAGCCAACACTATAGACAAAACTTTTTACATAGATACAGATATGCATACAAAATATTTTTTACATGAAAAAATATATATATACTGAAATAGCATTTTATTGCTTATGTAAAGGTGGCTCTAATTTCGTGCAAGCTGCTCTTTGAAATATCGACATTCATCGACTGTAATTGGTTTAATAATTGTGGCATATTGTAACGTAACATTTGATTCCCATAGTTGGTGCGGCAAAAAGGAATAAACCATTTTTGAGTATTGCGCAGGGTATAAGCCGGTACAGTTTGAGTGAGGCAAGTCATGTCTAGAAACCCTCGATTATTATATTGTAGAGATTTTTTGTATCTGGTTGCTAAGCGATATTGGTACAAGCTATGAACTGGTATAATCCAGTAGTGTGAAAATAAGTGATCGGTAGGGGCGTGGTAATCAACATTGGCAATGTAATGGACAACTTTCTTTTGCAGCATGCAAATTTTATGCATATTTGTTTCTGCTGTAGTGCCCCACACCAAAAAACAGTAGTTTAAATAAGACAAAAAAATGGCATTATATATCTTTAACTTCACTGAGACAGGAAGGAAGTACCGGAATTTAGTGAGAATACCAACACACCGTGACAGATCGACGACAGAATCAACTTGGGCGTTCCAGTTCATGTGATTTAAAAAAGTATTCCTAGTGTTTTAATCATGTCTTTGAATTCTACGTTGGTGCTTCCAAGCTTTATGTCGAAGTTCTGAATAATTGCTGATTGCCTTGCATGAAAAAGTACGGCTTTAGTATTTAAAAGTACATTATTTTCACTCCAGGTTTTTAATCGATTCATTGCGTCATTTATAATTGGGAGAAGAAGCTGAAATGAGGGGCCTTGAAAAAATAAGCTCGTATCATCTGTGTAAATAACATATTTTGGTTTATCATGTATTGTAACTATATCATTTATATATAATATGAACAGGAGAGGCCCTAAAATGCTGCCTTGCGGCACACCAGTACAAACTGCTTGAGATGACAGATGGGACCCTATTTGGACTTTCTGATAACGATGTTAAAGGTAAGACTTTATAAGGTTTAGGGACGTTCTGCGTATGCCGTATAATTCGTTTCTGCAGTAAAACACCATGACTGAGGCAGTCGAAAGCCTTTGAAAAGTTTACAAAAATTCCGATACAGATTTCTCGATTTTCAATTGCATCCAGTATGATTTTTTTTTGCATTAATAACACCGTTTCGGTTGATTTCCCGTAGATGAAGCCATGCTGGGAAGGGGAAAAAGATTGAAATTTAAGCAAAAATTAATTATTTTTTTGTAGATTACTCTCTCAAATCCTTTTGAAAAGGCCGGTAATATTGGGATTGGTCGATAATTAGACATATCACTTTTATCTCCCTTTTTGTAGACAACGATAACTTTTGATAATTGCATTAACTTTGGGAATAAACCAGTAGACAGTGCGAGATTGTAAATATGGGTGAGAATAAAAGCTATGCAGTCAATTACGTATTTTATTGGCGCAATTTGAATGTTATCTATATCACAAGCTCTGCTATTATTTAAGGAGGCAAAAATACTGCAAACTTCATTTTCATTGGTAGGATCTAAATAGACACTGTGATCACTAACCGAGGCTGATATTCTGAGTTGGTTCCTTGGGTCTTTGCCCTCTGAACTGAAGTCAGATGATGAAGCAGCACCTTCAGAGCCACTGCTACCTTGATCTTCGACAAAATCAGCTCTGGTTGCTGCTGAATCGTGAGATTTTCCGCTTTTCAGGGCATGTCCCATGCTGATGGAGGTGGTCATTTTCAGCTTCAGCACTCTTCTGTTTTCACAAGTGGCTCAAAATTTGCTGCTATGAGGAAAAAAAAAGAGAAAATAAACAGTGTTTTTCTAGCTTCAAAGCAGATGGATCAACATGTTCAAGCACGGCACGGAAACTTTCGCAATTGGCATTTGCATCCACCGTTGGCAGGCTTACGTTGGTCGTTGCGTTTGGTACGGAAAGAGTTAAGGCTTTTTTAACAAACGATCTCATCCAGCGTGTGACCGGCTAAATTATTTACAGCCATGTGGGCTGGAGCACGAGTGGTCAGATTTGTAAGAAAAATATTGGATGTGTCTGCTAATTCAGTACCAGATAGCGCTCTATGATGAATTTGTCTCCACAATTTAGGGGATTGTTGACATTGACCATAAGACACTGTGTGTAGTTGTATGATAAGCCATATGAAATAACAGTCAGACAACAGGGATAGAAGAAAACTGAAGGACATGCTTGTGGGTTAAGGTTGGAAGGCTGGCCGAGGACATAGCTATGTGTGGAAGCGCAAAGCATGTTTAGCTGTCTGGGCAAGATCTTGGGTCTATGGGAGTACACTCCTGGGAGGAGGAGAAAGAAGAAAAGAGGAGGGGAATATAACCCAACAGCCGGGTATGATTGGTGGTCGCCCATGTGTTGTAGCAGTTGAAGGCCGCAAAGGATACTAGTGTATCAGGTGAGTAGGCTATGACAGTTCGCAAGGAAAAAGTTGGCGTCTGTCTAAATGATTGCTACGTGTGCAGCTTTTTGAACAAGCATGGATGAGGAGTATGTAACAGCTATCACTACTTTGTCACAGTGTTGTAATCAAACGTTTGGCCCTTTAGTTTACTTGTCTGCACACAAATGAATGGTAAGCACCACCACTCTATGATCATTCTAATGGCCCCTTTTTGTATTTGGTTAGATTTCACTGCAGAGATTTTCAAACGGTATGATTAACTAACCCTCTTGATGACTTACATTGTGTGTGCATAGCTTTGATACTTCTTCCACCTGTGACACCAGCATGGTGAAGTGTTCATAAGCGAAAATTTTATTACGGTGCTGATGTTTCCTGCATGCCAGCACACACTCCCTGGAGCCTGGGGTACATCCATGTTCCTTGCATGCATATGTGGATACCCAAACTGCAAAGAAGCTGATTTTTCAAAAATCTGTCGAGGACATTAATCACTCGCCAATTCCACCTGAGTGCTGCCATATGGCTACAAGGAAAGCTGCACAACTTTCCTTTGTAGCCACGAACCAGGGTGGCTTTCAGAGAGAAAGCTGCTGTGTAGCTTTCCTATGTAGCCATATAGCTGCACTCTGGTGGATACTAGTAATTACCCCCAATTTGAAATGTGTTTTATCTTGTGAATTCTGTTAAATGCATTGGACAAGCTGATTTTTCATTGCTGCAGTTGTTCATAAACTTTTTTCCAAATAATAGACAAGCATTCCTTTCCCTTTTTGATAATCTCTGGTTTGTGGATTACTCGTTTACAAAAAGAGAAAATTGTATTGAAGAAGGTGTCATCATACCAAGATGCTAGTCTCCTTCACTGCTGCAGTAGTATTGCTTTGTTCAAAGGTTCACTGCTGCTTTTTTTTTGTTTCGAAACTCTTAACCACCACCTTATTTGCATCCCTAGAAAATGTGACATTTGAAAAAAAAAAAACGTGGCAGTTGAGTGGCCCCTCTTGTTTGAGAGAGATGTTTAGCACCAGCTTTTGTGCATAAATGTATTGCAAATCAGGGACGCAGTTACTTGGTCACCACTGCACCTACATGCGTAAAATCATATCGAAGCAGCAGATTAAATTTAAAGGACTGTTTCAAAGAGTAATTAGATTCAGCCTTAAAAGTACAAATTTCCTGAGAATTGCAATACTTGGAGTTTGTGGAACACTTGTTTGTTTCTGTACATTTGGCACTGGAATTTGGTACAAGACCAAAATGGTCAGGTGTATTCATGGTAATGATGTAATTGTGTTAAATATGCATGAATGGCTTATAATCTTCATATTGTGCGTGAATTTGTCTGAGCAAAGGATAGCAAAACTGTTTTGGATTAACATTTTAATCAACATCGCATTTCCCAGATTATTTGCAGTGTGTGCTTTACTTAGAATTCTGTATCTGCTTTTTTTGCAAAGGATAGCAAAGGTGCTTTAAATATTTTGAAGGCATAAGAACCCTTTTTAGGTGCACTTATTATTACTGCATGTGCTGAACACGCTGTTCCTGCACATGTGCAGTGTTGGCTATACAGTGCAGTGAGCGCTAGCAATTGTGTCTGCAGGTGCCTACCAGCCGGGCTGGAGGTGCGGCTACTGACGATGGGCGGGATCACAGTGAGGCCTTCAAGGGACTACTTTCTGATGTCGGCAGTATACAGGGCCGCCAAGAACATATGGACCAGTCACTTGCAGATATGAAGAGAGAAAACGGAGCATTATGGCGTGAAGTCGCCCGTCTGCGTCAGAAACACATGAAGCAGCAGCAGATAATAGGAAAACTTATTGAGTTCCTCGTGACCATGGTGCAAGCCAACCGCAACATAACTGTGAAGCGCAAGGTGCCATTCATGCTGCATGACACCTCCAATCCTAAGATGCCTCGTCTGACTAAGGCTGCTTTTGTTACCAACTACCAAGTGAATTCGGTAAGTACTGGAGCTTAGTGCTGTGGTAGAGTTGGGTACCCTTTCCAAGAGCAAATTTATGTGTTTTGTTCCTGTTTCAAACAGTCTTTTATTTTGTGTGTGTCTAACTTTCACCGTCTATCTTGTGGTTCATAATTCCATGCACTTATGGCGGATAATAAGTTTTTGCTCGTGTTTGTGGTGCATTCTTTGAGGTTCTCTTGACTAGTTTCAGGCTATTGGCATTCACAACCGGGGCTTTGTTTCCTCATGCAGCCTGCTGACTCTTTGGTGTCAGAAGGCCCTGTAATCCATGATGTAACTGACCTAATGGAGGACCTTGGAGAGACAAGTGGCTCTATTGTCTGTGAGCCATTGACTGCTGGTCAGTCCCCTAGGGAAATTGAAGTGTCGAGGCCTGCGACACCAGTACAGCTCTTGGCTTCACCAGCAGCCACCAGGGACCTGGATACCGGTCCCATAGTGGCCAGTTCCTTGAATGCAGCAGATGCGATAGAGCCTCTGGTCCTGCTTGACCCCCTTCCGGATGACCAGAGGTGGGAGCTTATTTCTTGTGCAGTCTGCAGTAGCATATCAAGCACTTTTAGTAGAGATGTTTGCTTTTACGTTTAGGTAATGAAGTGTACAAGTTACTGGAAAACTGTGGCAGCATAACATCTACTAGTGTCTGCATGCTAGTCATAGACCGACTATGATGCAGTATTTTTTTCATTCCATCGCAGGGGGAAAATTTTGTCTACAACAGTAATGTACTTCGGTTAGTAACCACTATAAGAAATCTATGCATGCATATGTCTAAACTTTTGATGTTGTACATTCATGCAGTTCGCCTGAGGTTCTGCCAGGTTTTTTTTCCAAGTTTTTTGTCAGGTAGTTTATCAGGCAGTAATTATTGATACCATTCTTTCTTGGAGAATAAAAGGTAGGACTGCGCGAATAAGACAGGACAGGAGACAGAAACAAAAACGACACCACGTGCCTAGACTTTCAGATGTTTATTCACGAGTGAAAGCACGTGCTGCACAAGCATAGAACTGAAGCGCTCAACCACCTTTGTCATTCGCACGAGAACTGATAAAAGATAGCACACAGTGTGATCATATTTTTATTATCGTGGGTAAATGAAAAAAAATGTGGTAGGGTGCTTTAACCGAGTAGACGTGCGAAAGCATGTGTTTAGCCTGGTTGGCTCATGGTTTTTCTTTGCTGGGTCGTCGGCACGTCTGGCGATGATATTAGTTCTATAGTAGTATTAGTTGAAGAAGACGACAATGTGCAATGCACAGTGCAACACAATGTTGCAACACAAACTGCAACACACTGTGTTGCAGTTTAACATGACGCATGATCAGCTGCGGTGATAGCATAGTGCTCTCGTGCAGTGACCAGCGAACCTGATCTGTTCGTGCCGCCTTGGGTTCGAATGCCAGTGGCCGCAATAATAATTTAATTAATTTATTTATGGTTTGGCCAAGGTCACCGTCAAGGTCAAGCTTCACACAAGCTCAGCAAGCCATTTAGAGCTTTTGAAGTAGTACTTTTGCACGAAAACACGAAAAAAAAATCTCATCATTGTGGGAGGCCAGAATAAACAACTGGGCAATGACAGCATTTGCTAGGAGCTTCATGCCAAAGCTCCTAGCAAGCTCCATCATGCAAAAAGGCAAGCTTCCAACATGTTCAACGCTTTTTTTTTCGTTGGTTACCCTCCCCATCTGATCACTACAGCATGTGAAAGTTTAGTACAGATGCTGAAAGACGGCAAAAAGGAGAGTGAGAGTGCTAATAAAAAAAAAATTGGAGGGGACACTTAAGCGTAATGATGCAATTATTCATATATCCCTGGGAGTCCTGATACGCTCCTGGCGTAGTGATGCAGGAGTTAAGCAATACACCACTGCCCTACAATGGCAAGTGCTCCCAGTGCGGGGCCTTGTGAGACCCAGGTTGTTTTTCCTGAGCGACTGATCATAACTGCCACGGTGGGCAGTTTGCTCACTATCGGGTGGGCAGATTGTGATGACGCCGCAAGGTCACGTGACCTAGGTGGCTCTCTGGGGACCACCTGCTAACGCCTACGCCGGCACACCAACGTTGGCACATCGGTGCCGGATTTTCTGGCGAACGAGTCCTTTAACGCTGCAGGTGATGCCATACATACACTTTGTGTAGCACACCATTAAAAATGTGGCAAACTGATATGGTGTCAGGATGGTTTTCTCAGCTCTGTGTAAACTGAGTAGCGTGTGTCCTTTGGTACTCAGAGAAAAGAAAAGCAGGCTGCAGTGTACCACAAATCACTAGAAAAAGCTTACGAAGTGCGATTCAGGTCTTGTGTACGAAATTCCCCTTACCTGCAGCTGGTGTTACGTTGCACAGCAATAGACGTTTTAATAAACGGACACGTGAACAAAGTTTGGCAATAAAGAACAACTCTGCAGGCCACCTAGCACTACATTGTAAAAATTGTGAAGCCAAGGGTAAGCGTAAGAAAAAAATTCCTTGCACTCCATTCTTTTGTAACACAGCTTTATTATTCAGATCAAAATACGAGAGAAAGGGAGGTCGTCAAATATTTTCACATTATGAAAACTGATGAAAAATGTGTCAGCACTCCATCTATTTTACTTTCACTGAATGAACTCGCTTTTTTTGAAGGCCACTTATAATTATCTAATGTCTTTCATGCCCTATGCTTGACTGTAAATTGTTTTTCAGCCCGGAAATGTACTCTTTTATCTGGTTTTAATGTTCACCTATACACTTGTTCCTTTTTGTTTTCATCCTGTCATGCTTGTTTTTACATACTTAAGTGCTTAAATAGCATGTGCTTTCACTTGTGAATAAAAAGTTGGAAGTCTGTGCCAGTGGTGTCATTTTCATTTCTGTGTCTTCTGTCCTATCTTATTTGCAGTCTTAACTTTTTGTTGAAATGAACCGAATAGCCCGCAAGGTCGTTCTACTACAGCATACTTCTAAAAGAATTTGTTTGGAACTGGATGAGAAGCATGTAGACTGAACTTTGCAGTACATCATGATCGAGTAACTTCAGCTTTATCACAGCTGCTTGAATTAGAAGCCTGCTGTATGGCACTTTTTCCAATGTATTTTTGTTAGATTTTGTTAGCAACTCACATGACGTGCCCAGTTACAAACACATACAATTTTCAGAATGCCAAAGGACTGGCCCTGTCAACATTTTGTGAATCCTTTTAAGTGGGCGTGGGTGTGTGTTTTGTAAGTGCTTGTGTGCACCTTGTGTGCATGTGTATCACATCTTATTTAATTGCCGTCATCTTTAGCTGCCTGCACATCCCTTTTGCTTCAAATTTATATCTCTTACAGCCTTCATACTTGCCTCTATGTGCCTTGTTCAGCAACTGTGAGATTTAGGGACTCAATATGCCCTTCTCCTCAAAAAGCTTGCCTTCTCTGATGTTTGGCCGCTGAGACCGAGGATGCCGGATTGAATCCAGGCTGCGGTGGCTACATCTCGATGGAGGCAGAATTCACAAAACGCTTGTGGGCTGTGCGATGTCGGTGCATGTTAAAGAACACCAGATGGCCTAAATTAAAGGTGCACTAAAGAGGAATCTGAAATCGTCTTTTTACCGTGGGAACTCAATCTACTCTCTCCGAGCATTCTTAGAAACTTTTGAATTATTGTCCTGTGCAGCCAATTTCCCTATTGAATTGAATTAAACATCCCGGCTCCTGCCTTTTTTTTAACTCAACTCTGAAAAGAGGAGGTGTCAGCCAACATGTGGAGTTTGTTTCAGCCAGTCGCGTGGCGGCTTCACTTTTACTTTTATTTTGTTTTTTAGGTTTACGTGAATAAATAGTTTCATTTGCAGGTTACATAGTCGCAAATTAGGCCCACAAAAATAAAAATAAGCATGCACTCCTTGTTTTCTCTGATTGCTACGTATCATTCCTCCGATGGCAGAGTGGCAAGGCGCCACGTGGCTGGCTGAAAGGCACTCCATGCATTGGCTGACTCCTCCTCTTTTTGGAGGCTAGTTAAAAAAAAAGAAGGCGGGAGCCGGGGCATTTAATTCGATTTGATAGGGAAATCGGCCGCACAGGACAATTATTCAAAGTTTCTTGGAATGCTCAGAGGCGTTCCCACGGTAAAAAGACAAGCTCAGAATCCTCTTTAGTGCACCTTTAATCCGAAGCCCTTCACCAGGGTATTCCTCATAGCCCACATGCAGCTTTTGGACATTACAGTACACATACTATACCTTTCTTCAGCCCTTCTCACACCACCTGCAACTGCCCACTGCTCCTGTGTGCAGTATTTATCAAGGGCCCTTTTGCCACAATTCACTCTATTTGACCGATCATAAACACAAAGATAGCTTTAAAATTGATTCTACCGGCAACATGCGGCACTTATGTTCTTTTCTTGTTGTGTTCGATAAGAACATAAGTTATGGATGCATTTATTCATGAACTGGTGCTTTTTTGAATATGTACATGTTAGAAAATAAAACCAAATGCCTTTGGCTTGTTGCAGCTCGTATGTGGCGCCATGTGACATTGAAGAAGTCGTCGTGAATTCATCTGAGCCTAGTCCAAAGGAACCATCTACAGCTTCGTCTAAGAGCCTGGTAGTGCCAACTGTTAAAACTCTGCAGGTTGCAACTCCTGCTACTTCAGCTGTCAAGCAGACCACCCCTTTAGATTCTGTGAGTTATGAGGTAGTGCTTTTCACCTTGTTCTCGTCCTTTTTTTAGAGCACGATGTAAGTAGGAGCATGGGGCATCCTCCATAAAATAATTAAAGCTAATTGACACACCAAAGAGTCAAACATCTTATAAAGCCTAAGAAGATACTTTGCTTTGGGTCAGTTGTCAGGTTGGCCAGTTGTGGGTCATTTGCAAGATTCCGAGCACAGCCACTGCACAAAATGCACAGTCGCGCCTTTGCATCATAACACCATCGTCGCTACTGCACTGCATACCACCTCTGGCTCAACAAAGTTGGTGATCAGAGTCTGTTTACATTCTCTTCTCGTGAAGATCGGTGAAGGTCTTCGTCCAGTTTGCTTTTTTACATTATGCTGTAGAGCAGAAACATGAGTCAGTAGCGCTTGAAGCAAAATAGCTGACTGTACAAAATATGTCACCGCTAGACCTGATACAGTAGAACCCCGCTATAGTGAACTCGGTTATACTAAAAACTGATATTGTAAAGAGAAGCAGCGGTCTATTTCGCCTTCCATTATTTTCGGTTGTAGTAAAACTTTTTTTTTTTCGAAGAAACGACTATAGTAAAGAACTTCTGGCCTTGGTGATGTACTTCTCACGGAATGACGACATCGCGGCACGCGTGAAGTCTAGGATCACGAGGCAAATAACGAATACGATAAAACGGTGCTCTTTGAGATTGCTTCACCACCAAGCTCTAGAGTCGCTAGGAGAAGCCAATTTTTTGCAAAAGCACCTAGATGTCGTGAGGCAAAGTGCGTGGCGCACACGGAAAAAGTGAAGCTGCCTATGAGCGTAGAAAGAAGGCGGCGCGGGTCGCTGAGAAAGGAAAACCAGTAAAAGTGCAGTGAGGAGTAGAAAAGGGTGTGCGTTCGTAGCATGGCAGCGCGAAGCACGGGAAAGAAGCGGCAAGAAGCAGAAGTGTAACGCCACTGCGTAGTCGGTTTTGCCGCGCTTACTGTCGCGGGCATTTATTAACTACTGGCTCTTAAATGGCGCTGAGGCCACAGAAGACGACGCCGTGATCATGCAAAGCTTTGTTTTTCACATGGAATCAAGCTCGCTTTATTTTTGTGGCCACGTGTAGCCATGAAGTCGGAAACGAGATAACGTGTGATAACTGAAAGTAAATATCACATAAAGCAGGGTGTAAGGTATTTCTGAGTGCTTCTTTTATAAACCAACACTTCGTGCTTAGTAAGCAGGCAAAGAGAATAGCCAATGCCATCACCAGCAAATGATATAGTAAATACCCTGATATAGTCAAGAATTTTGCTGGTCGGAGCTACTTTACTATAGAGGGGTTCTATTGTAGTAACTCTGATACAGGCTACAGCTGACAAAGGCATGCCTTTTCTTTTGAATTTAAAATTATGCACACTTATGCTCGCTTGCGTATATTTACTGTGTAGTTTATGGCTGCAAATCTTTCGGAATTAAGCAGAATGGTAGGTGTTGGTATCTGAATTTTAGCATTATTTCAGCCTTCATCAGCCTTACCTTGCAGTGAAGCATGGCAGGAAATGGATGTGAGTGGATAAGTGCAGGAAGCATACGAAAGTGTGTCTGTTGTATTGCTTTTGTCAGAAATGTACAGCCCTAGCGGGCCTCTCGAGCACATTTGGCAGTCCTAACCTTGGGAGGGTTGAGGAAGTCGGCTCCTCTCGAATTCAAGATACCAGGGCTGCTGAGAACACAAAATGAGCCACTCTGCAGTGCTCAAAAGCAAAACCCTTGGGTTGTATATTTTTGACAAAGGCTGTACAATAGTTACACACGTATTCGTTGATACCACCACCAGCCACTTGTGTGACGCAGTGAAGCCTGCCACCTGCCCATTGTGTGAGCACAGCTTAGCCCTATAGAGTTGTATACCCATTTTATGTTCAGTGACATTCAGTATAGGAAGCCAAAATTGCATGTGCTTTTTAAAAATATTTTGCAACACTACTATAGTATGTAGTCAATAATTCGTTATATCAGTGTTTCATATATTGAGGTTGGTCTTCCTTGTCATGTCTTCTGTGAGGTGCAACCAGTTACAAGACTGCAGCCTGTGGTTCAAGGTCACAGGCCAGTGGGCAAGAAGGTAGACGATAGCAAACCAAGGCAGCTGCAGATCACTTCCGGGATCTTTGTGAAATTAAACTGAAAGCAGTGGAGACTGTTACACACGACAGTGCGTCTGTTGGACACTCATTCTCGCATCGTTTTCCATAGCTATGCCTAGTTTGCTTCAGCTTAATTACTGACTTGGTTCCACAAGATTTCTTGGTGCATTAACCCTTTCATGCGCCTGTTAAATCTGCTGAAAGGAAAAATACTTTTTTACCTTAATCACAATCAGTAGATTATGCAGAGGTGATATGAAAAAAATTTCGCGAAGATATTCATATTTGATTATATTTTCTTTGTGTCTACATATGTGGACATAGCAGCCTCAAAGCTGCTGCATGAATGCAAACGCTGCAACATTTTCTTGCTTTTCTAACTGATCGTTAGACATGAATAAATATTTAGTTGTGACAATATACACTTCAAAGAATTATTCTTTAGTTCATGACTTATGAAACAGGTAAAAACAGTCGTTCTGTGAAACAGAACGAGGAAAATTCGGCATTTCCGGCACTGAATATTGCTTTTAGGTGTGTAGCCTTTAAGTCGGCACCGTTGTGCAATTAACGTGTTAAGAAGTTGGGGCCAGTTTTTTCTTCCATCATGGGTAGTGCGTAAAGTCTGGCTCCATTGAAGGGGTCTCGAGTGATCAGAGCACAGCTAAAGAGGGAGAGAGAGAAAGCAGATTGGGGCCTGTTTTACGCATGGTTTTTGCAAAAAGGATAAATTTTTAAAGGCCGTTGTTTTCTCAACTCAAGACAGAGGCCAGGAGCAAACTATCCCCACGCTTTACCAGTCTGCTGATTGTTGCTTTGTAGCCTTGGAGCTTAGTGGCCAGCTCCGAACTGACTCTTGGTGCGATGGTTCGGGTTCCCCTTATTCATCACCCCTTGTGTAGTGCTGCCGCTTTGTATTTTTCTCAGTCTCCAGGTTTATTCAAAATGTTCATGATTTTTGCTAAAATCCAGAGTGGAAGTTTCAAAAACAGTAGTGAAGAATTTTTCAGAAGACGATGAAAAAGAAATGGCAGCGAAACGGAGACATCGGCTCCGGCTTTTATGACCAATTTTGCAGTGCTAATTATTTGTTACCATGGTATAACTGTTACAACTGTGTCCGTGAAGGTGCGGGTTATCAACCGGTACCAGTGGCTACCAAAAGGTACGGTTTTTCGCCACTTTCTGTGGAGGTCGGCGCCGTTCTGCTAGGCCTAATCGACCAGCTTGGAACTGCCCATAGCCAGGCCTAACCTCGGCAAGGGTAGGGTGGCGTCTTCAGGCGGCGGCTGTACAAACATGTCCACCGAGATGGAGACGTCCATTGTTCGGGACCCGGTGAACTTCGGAGTTAGCCAGATGTGTGTTGAGGTACAAGGGGAAGTAATTTCTTCGGAAGAATTCGACAACGGTGCAGACTGGTCGCACGTAGGCCGGCGTATAAATACCTTGGCTGGCGAGGGGATTGCCGCTCACCAATCAAGACCTACGACGAAGAAGTTCACCAGGAACGTGAAAGGTTCGGTGACGAGGGCAGCAAGGATGCCGGACGCCCTACCGAGAGAGGAGACCAAGGTGATATTGCGGCCTCGAGGAGGCCTTAACATCGCGAGGACTCAGGCCGCCACCATGGCATCGGCCATAATGATGGCGGCGAACGTATCAAGGGAGAAGCAGCGGATACTTTCTGCCCCAACTTGCAACAAAACATTATGATAGTGAGTACCCCCGATGATATACATGCTTCACGTTACGCTAAGATAAAATCGATCTGCATTGGTGGCAAGGAACATGTGGTTGGCGCATATCAAACTGTGCCATATGGCACCGTTAAAGGCGTTATTAGAGGTATCCCAATAGAGGATTCCCCGGCCGCAATCGACCGAAATATTGTTAACTCGAGAAGTCCCTTGGCATTTGACGCGAACAGGATTGGTCTCTCGACTACAGTCATAGTGGCTTTCAAGGGCCTGAAGGTCCCGAATTACGTGTGCTATGGTCCCGTTCTCACCAGGTGCAGCCTATATCGAAAACAATTCGATGTATGTAAGCAGTGCGGAAAGGTGGGCCACCGCATCGACGTTTGTCCAAACCCTCACGTGAAGGCTTGCTTTGCTTGCGGGGCCGTTGACCCCAAGGAAGATCATAGATGCACCCCCACTTGCAAATTGTGCGGAGGGCCACATCTGACCGGTGACAAGGTTTGTAAGAATAGGTACAAGACGCCATAAGTAGTTACAAAGAGGCAATGGGAGTGCAAGATGGCCGAACAACAAGCGCAGCAGCAACAACGAGCATCTCTCAGAGCTGAGGAATTTCCACCGCTGATGCCAACAACCGCAACACCTGCCAGCCCAGCGCGTCCATCTCGGAAGTGCAGAGCCAGCGAGAATAGACAGCGGAGCCTTAGCCGTAAGCGATCACAGTCACGTGACCACGTGAGCTGGGCCGATGTAGCAAGGCACGATGCCAAGAAAGCACAGGGGGGTACCACCACCACCACCTCCAATACCACCGCAACCACCAAGATCATTAGCACCACCAAGAACGGCGGCGACAACAACTACACCAAGACGAGGGAAGACGAGGCGATGAGGACATTGAAGGAAGCCAACGAGGCACTCCGGCGCAAAAACAACGGCACACCATCTACGCCGACGACATCACGCTGCGAGGTCCGGGAGGCAGCGATGGTCACATTGAGAACACGCTGCAAGAGGCCGTCGACGCCACCGAAGACCACCTAAATGGATCTGGTATGATCTGCTCACCAGGCAAGTCAGACGTAACAAGAGCAAACCGAGAGACTACGAGGCCATCAAGATCGTGACGAGGAACGGCGAAGTGATCCTGGAGGTCGACAAAATCCAGGTGCTCGGCATGATTATCGACAAGCGACAGGCAACGGCGAGACCATCTCCCGCCTTACAGCGAAGATTACCAATGCAATATGTCTCATCAGACGGGTCGCCAACCGCAAGGCCGGGATGAAGGAGTAAAGCTTGATTCGGCTTGTGCACTCCTTCGTATTTAGCCACGTCACCTATGTTGCAGCCTTCCACAACTGGATACAGTGTGAAAAGAATAAGATCAACGCCCTGATATGCCGAGCTTACAAGACGGCGCTCGGACTATTCGAGTGTACGAACACCAACGAGCTTCTGAGCCTGGGGGTCCACAATACCATTGAGGAACTTGCAGAAGCTAAACAAACCGCCCAGCTGGAGCGGCTCTCTATGACTGAGCCCGTCAGGCGCATACTTCAATACTTGGGCTTCAAGCCCAGGGCGAAAAAGGCGAGTAGCGACGTTCCTGTCCCGGACGGCACCCTGCGCCGGATTTGGGTAGACCCCATCCCGAGAAACATGAACCCGGAATTTGATAAGGAGAGAAGAGCTGCGAGGGCCAAGTTCCTCATCGACTTTCATGCCAGGGACGAGCACACCAGGTTCATGGATGCAACAGAATACCAGGGAGACCGCGCGGCGTTCGTAACTACCATCATCGATGCGTTGTCAGGCGCCATGGGGGCAACGGCGAGCTTACGGGTCCGAGAGGTGTGTCAGGCGGAGGAGGTGGCCATTACCTTGGCCATTGGCGACCCCGGGTGTCAAACAGTGTTGTGTGATTCACAAAGTGCAGTGCGGAATTATGCCAAGGGCAAAGTGTGTGGTGAGGCTGTCCGCGTTCTGTGCTCGGGTGTTCTGCAACGAGAGAATAGGTGTGTTAAAATCAAGTGGTTCCCGGCGCATGCGGGCAACGATGCGTCGGAGAAGCACGATAACCACAACGAGACGGCACATGCAGTGGCGCGAGGGCTAACTAACCGCGCCGCTGCAACCGACCGTCCAACGTGGTGTAGTGCCAAGGACCGCATGACGACGTTCAACGAACTTACGCAGTTTCACTGCCTGGCTCGAAGGACTTTCCCACCCCGCACCCGGGGCTGAGCCAAGTGGAGGCGGTGCTGTTCAGACAGTTACAAACTGGTTCTTTACCCACCCCAGTGTTAATGAACCATCTGTACCCGAAGGTATACATGAGTGATGTGTGCCGCGTGTGCAAGCGGGAGAGGGCCACCCTGATGCACATCCTATGGGATTGCACCAAGTTCTCCGACAAAGCTTCGACAAGTACAACGATTTTGCTGCGACTCGCAGTTGCGGCGGAATGCTCTTACCTCGAAATCCAAACCTGGGCCGTCCAGCAGGTCTCGGCGGCTCTTGAAAGACAAAGGCCAAGCAAAACCGATGGAACATTGCCCCTCAAGGCGACCGACCGCGGGAGTCACACACGCTGAGAAGGCGTCAGGGCCCGCATCACGGCGCCATTCAGTCATGGTGTCGTTCTGCAGGCGACTTAACAAAGTTGTTTCCTCCTCCTCCTCAGACTATCACAGAAAATAAGCATAAAAACGGTTTATTTCTTCGGATTCATGCAATCTAGATTCTATCATGTGGGGTCTTGGATCCCTTTTCAATACTGGTAGGGTGTCTGAGACCCTCCAAGACCCCCGTGACTTTAAGCACTGGTCATTGTGTGCTTTGTTTGTCAGCAGTGGCTCAGCGTAGTAGCGGTTCTTTGCAACCATCTGTGGGTCTTCATTGCTCTGTTGGCCACGCTTCTTTGGAAGCGCTTCTCCATTGACTATTTTCATGAACAACGCTTCAGCGCTGGAGTCGTCCAATGTTCTCCCTGTAAAAGCATGGTTTTTAATACCTGTAAACAATAAGACCCGTTTTGTACCACACTTGCCCAGAAAAAGTGCGTGCAGTGTGCAGAAAGCGCCACTTTGATAGTTTCTGCATTAAGGCGCCATGTCCACATTTGTGGACACGCCAGTCTGAACATCCACTGCAACACTTTTTTTGTCTGTGACAAGGAAAATTGGTGTGCCGTTTCTACATTAACCTATTACACATTCCGAATGGTAAAGTGCATCATTTACGACCATGTGAAAAGATAAGCGATTTACTCGTCCTGCCAAAAACGTTGCGATGCCCATGCTTTGTTATACTTTACGGACACATTTCGCTGTAGCTGCAAGAGATGGTGCCACAGACTTGACAGGGAGGGTCCAAGTGATAAGAGTGCGGTATTCAAGGGTGGAAATTCGCCTTGTATATGAAAATTTGAGCACGCTTAGATCGTGTCCACATATGTGGACGCAGTGCCTGAAGAGGTTAAACAGAGTTGGCTCGCTGCAGTTGAAAAAGATTTCTCAACTCTAACAGTGTTAACGAAATAAACAAGCAAAAAAAATAAAAGATCACTCTCTTCTTCCCACATCCCCTCTGATGGTCTACACGACCATCATTGCCCTGGGAAATGGACTGTGCCCTCACATCACACAAAGCCAAAGCCAGAATGGCGCAACGTAAAGAGTGGTACAGAATGACAGCTAGGGGCACATGTTGCAGCACGGTTAATGGGCTTGCCCTGCAGGCTGCATGAACTACTAGTTGGTGGCCCTTTTTTTTTGTTTTTAGTCACAAGCCAGATTTCAAGGTATCCAAATTTCGTCATGCAAACCTGTCAGTATAAGCAGCACTCAACACATATCAGTACTTTGTATTGTTTATTTTCCCACATAAAAAACTTTTGACTTAACCAACATTTCAAGACATGGAAATTTGGCTTGAGGGTTCACTGTAGTTGACATTATGTTTACTATGGAAAACTGTGGTGTCTGTAAATTTCATAATCACTGGTAGCGTAATGATGTATTTGAAAAAAAAATTGGGATCAAAAGTAGCTAAGCATCTTAATGTCGTAACGCGAAGACTACAAGTATCTTTTCCCTTCATGTCTTTTATCAAGATCCATTAGAAAGTATGTATATTTGGAAAATTAAGGCAAACATCTTAGAGAAATGACCACCCTTGCCATTATAGTTCTTGCTATTGGTAAACTGCCTCTCGTCAGACAAACTTCAAATGTGGTTAACGAGAACAGAAAACTGGGCGAGTTGGAATGTATTCATCTTGAAGCAGCGCGAAACACAAGACAAGAGGAAGAAACACGAGACGACACGAGCGACAAAGCGCTCGTGTTGTCTCATGTTTCTTCCTCTTGTCTTGTGTTTCGCGCTGCTTCAAGATGAAAACTTCAAAGGCTCCATCTAATGGAAATGTGTAACCTGTGCTGATGGAACTTCATCTCTATGGAACCAGCATAAAAAAAAAGAGACATTCGTGTGGAGCTTGACTATCTTATAGACAGGTATCTAAACTGAAGCCCTAGACCTTTTGTCCTACAGTTTCTTGCCTGATAAAATGTCCTCTGTGTTGGCACAAAGTGGTTCTCATATTGCTTGTTAGGTTACCGGCTGTGTCACCCACAAAATTTAAAAAATGCAAAATGCTGTGCATGTTTAATGAGCACTGGTTCTGCCAACATGCTCTGAATTTCCTGCACAGACCCGTTACACCAGAAATGGATAGGAGAGAGCTGTTATAACCAAGCAAGTAGACCAGTGTAAGTGTTGAGTGCTTTACCACCACCACTTTCATGATTGCTTGCTGCACAGTGCTGCTAGCGCAACCACCTCTCTCTTCTAGGCATCATAACTCCACCAGAAGGTGGCAGGAGCGTGTGGCAAGCTATTCCTTCTTGAGCTGCATTTTGGGACCAGTGAGCTGTGTGGCCATCTGTCCATGGAACAGCGATAATACGCAGCAGGCCCTTGTGCTCGTGGCACTTCCCGGGACCTGAAGTCCATTTCATCAGCTTGATTGGAATCCATGTAGCCATCTTGATGGTTCTACTTGCACTCCACCTGCAGGAAGGCCAAGGCCTTCTCTTCTAGCCAGTTACTTAGACATGGTCATGCACCATGTGATTACCATGCGTACGATGAGTAGCCACATAGATATAAAAGGATCAAACCTTCCTGCCGTTGCCAAGCAGAAATGAGCTGCAGTTGCAAAAAGAGGAAGTCAGTGCTGGCTGCTAGCAGCAATATGTTGTGATTGAGTTGCTTTGTGCACCATTCATTGGAGTCACTGTGCCCTTTAATGTACTTTTTGGCAGCAGATTTACATGCGTCACAATGCTTTGTGTAGCACTTTTTATGTGTGGCGTGCCTCTATGCGCAGCAAACACTCCAGCCTGTGCTTATGGTCTGGCACACTGTATGTCACCATTCCAACTAGCACTACAAAGGCTTATGCTGAACACCAACGTGCACCTTCCATCAGAAAGTGCATCTTCATGTACAGCATTAGTTCTGAGGCATGCACTTAGGGAGATGCATGCCTGCATTTTGGAAGGACTGCAGACATTTTGTGTGATAACCAGGACTCTTCTGTCCATAGCAAATTCATTTCATATTTAACATGTCTGGTCCAACTGAATCTTCAGTGTGCAAAGAGAGTTCTCTGAAACTTTTACTCAACAGCAGGTTAAGTATGTTCATACTATCCTGAAGGTGTTTTGTTGCAGAAATTTTGATCATTCATCAGACAGTTATTATGTTTCTGTGTCAGGATTTTTTGCTTGTGCTTGTGGGTGTGGTGGCCAACATGCTTTTGTACTTTTTCTCTTAATAGGCTTTTACTTCATCCAACTTGTTTGGTGATGAAGAGCCAACACTGCTTGGTGACAGGCATGCAGCCAACGGTACCTCGGACCTGCTGAGCAGCTGCGTCATGCTAGAAGGCATTCCTATGTTTGTTGGCGACTCTGCAGCATCAGAGCCTGCCTCTCCATTAGGCCTGACTGTACCTGCGACCAGCCATGCTTCAGAGGGGAGCCCAAAGCATAAGGAGGACTCAGGAGCTGCATCAGTTAGCCCAGATATGCAGGTGGCATTGCAGGACAAGGCTTTTGGGAACACCAAGTAAGTGAAATGTTTGTGTATATTGTGTTAGCTTGATTATAAGGTTCATGGATCTCATCCAGACTTTCACATAAATAATGTTAACTCCTTAATGGACATATTTTTTTTTCAAAAATGGTGCCAAAATGGTATTTTAGTTCCCGTGCTGTCATCTATCAGCAAACCATAAGAGTGCTTTGGACAAGCTCTTCTTGCCGTAAATCGAGAGTGCCAGAAGACACACGACAAGCTGGACTCAGGAGAGCAATCTGCCGGGCTAGTTGGTGATGCATGTTGTAAACTAGGAAGCGGAAAATACCGGACGTAGGGACAGAGTAAGGGACACAAAAACAGGTTCACGAGCGCTACTACCAACTGTTTATTCATGCTGTGGGACAGGGGATATATAGGAACAGAATGTTGAGCATGCGCGTGGAAAAGGCACAAAAACCGCACATCAGTGATGCGCACAAGCTAATAAAAAAAAAAATCTAGAAAGGCACATTCCGAGGAATAAACGTGCACAGACGTGTCACTGACACAACGTTCGGACAGCTTACGGATATAATAAGGCTCTAGAATGCTGGACTCGTCTAGAGCCAGAAATGACAGTCTGCTTATGATGAGCTGGGCTCGTCAAATTCTGCTAAGGGGTTAAGAAGACGGTTGCTGACCCCTGTGCAAGGTACTTGGTGCAGATTTATGTTTTGCTCATTTATGGGAAAATACTAGCATTCAAACGAGAACTTATTCTTTGTTGCGGGTGTTTCTTGTGGTATTGTACAGTGTGTGCTGTTAAGTTGAGATGTTTTGTTTTGTTGCACACACTGGCACTGCAATCCTGGGGCTATATTTTTAACTGTGTTTTCATTAGTACTTTCTCATTGTAAGATGCATCATGTGGCATTAGGCTTTCCTTCTGCAAGTGGCGTTTGCTTACATCATCACATTCATTTTTTACATATCCTTTTAGTCTTTTTTTTATGCACTGTGCCCAGCATGCTTGCCCAAACACACTGATTTTAATTTAATCCTCAAAAGTGACATGTCAGTGCACGTTAAAGAACCCCAGGTGGTCCCTCATAAACCAAACCTAAACCATCAAAAGTTACATGCAATACAGTACTGGAACTTTCATTGTAAGTTGACTGAGATGCTCACAGCAGCATACATTACCTGCCGAATGTGTTAACAATTCAGTCACCTTTTTCGTGGGCTCCAGGCTGCAGAGGGTTACGAGTGAAGGATTGGGGGATTAATAGTGGCTTGCTTTGGCCGCCTCACATACGAAGCACCACAGCATGCACAGTGTCTCCCTATGCTGCCCGCATGGCTGAATCCAGGCTTCATATGTCGGTATCCTATTTGGACAGTGCTGTCGATGGCTACTCTCCTCTCCTGGGCAGTCTCACAAGAGATGACGTGTCACTGAGGTCTCGCCCTGCCTGCATGCGAAACATCTCACTAGTGGTGATGCTTAAGGAGGGGCATTGCTGTCGTGTTCAGAGTGTTGGGTCGTTCTGTGCCCACGGTAGTGCCAATGTTCTAACTCACGACTTTAAGGAGTTGGTTCAAGGTATCATGAGGCACTTATGCATTTTTTTTTGTTGTCGCACAGGATTTTCTGTTCTGAAATGGCTGCACTCTTACTTCCTTAATTCAGCTTACTTGCACTTCATTGTGTTCATTTTCATTGTTTTTATTAATGCATATATTACACACCAGAACAACGTAAGCAAAGGAATATACCGTATTTACTCACATAATTTGCGCACCCCTAATTTATCACCAGGGTTTATAAAAAAAGCAAACTTTTTCTCGCATATTTTATGCTCCCTGCTGCGCCAGACCACCAGCATACACGCGGGTGCATGCAAAGCAGGCTTGGGAACATCGGTGCAGTCGTGTCGTCATATGTGGCTGTGTAAGGTGTGAGTGGTGAGGGGACGAGTTGCATGCCATTTTCCTGAGTCGCTCATGCTGGTGGTCGCTTTCCCGGACGAATGGTGCAAGAGCAGACTTCCGGTAACTTCCGGCACGCACTGGAATCTGAAGGTACCCACCGTTTTCTGGTCAGCCGGGCCACACGCGAGGGCCCGATCTCTGATTGCTAGCTTTGCAATTGTATCGTTGCGCGGTTATTGCTCCAAGCTGCATATCAGCCGTCTTGCCATTCCGCAGGGAACTACATAATATGTGCGGGTCAGGAAGGGTATACGTATGCATCTTATATTTAAAGTCAACTTTTTTTTTTTTTGGTCAGCAAGGGGTGCTAGTTGGGGGGTTGATGTATAGGTGGCAGTATACCGTGTATGTGTGTGTTATGACCTTTGGAGAGCTTTTTAGGGTGTGTTTGCAAAATCTTTGCCTAATTTGCACACCCCTTTTTGAAGCTTTAATTTAAAGAATAAAGTGCGCAAATTATGCAAGTAAATACGATAGCTCATTCTTGTGTAGCATGACTTGACCTGTGTATTATGAATGCAGGGTTTTTGCAGAGCACTTGGATTCAATTGATTATGACTTGGATTGGCTTCAAGACCAGCTGATGACTGGAGCGCTCAACTTGGACACTTCCACTCTGATGGGGGTATGTCCTGACTGGTCAGGGCTTCTCTCAGGATCCTTAAAGGTAGATGTGTGAGAAAACTGCTTTAGTCATGGTGACACTATACGTTTTTTTTTCTTTTTAACCTTTACAGATAATTATTTAAAAACTGTGAGGGAGACAACAGCGCTGTCTCCTGAGCTGGCTCGTATAGGAAGGCAGGCAACATGTACCTCATAAGGATCAATAATTAAGACTATTAACTTTAAATAAATGATAAGCTTTATATTTTGGATTTTAGGGGCAAGGTTATATTGCAAAATTGATAGCCCTCAACATCGAAAAAGAGCCCTGCTTTTAAATTTTCTTAATTGGCAATGCGGCTTGAAATATCAAAAGTCAAAAATACGCATTTGAAAGCTTGTGGAGTTGGCTTTTCTGCATTACCTAATTATAAAATGTCGTCGCTGTGCGCAATATCATCACCGAAAGCAAGGTAACTTCTACATCATCAAATATACCAACGACGCCTTTATTTGATGCGTAAGAAGTGCGAAGGACGCCATTTTATAAATATGCAATGCAGGAAAGCCAACTCAACAAGCTTTCAAGTGCTTATTTTAAAAATGTTTGATATCTCAAACCACATTTCCAAGTAAGAAAATTTAGAAACAGGGCTTGCCCTCAATATTGGCCATCAATTTTTTAATATTGACTGCCGCCTGAAATCAAAAATAAAGTTTATTAGTTAACTTAATTAATTGTCTAATGATGGATCCATATGAGGCACATAGTGTCTGCCTTGCTGTACAATCAGCTCAACAAACTGCACTGAAAGTTTTCAAAATAAGTTTGTGAAGGTAAAAAAAAAATCACGTTCTTTGCTGCGTACTCAGTGCACAGTTAGTTCATAGGTGCATAAGGTAGATTGGTTCCTTTGTTCACCAGATTATTTCGAAGTATTTCTCAGCACTGCCATATTTACTCAAATGTAACGTGACACAAATGAAATGCGAGGGATGACTTAACATGCTGCCCAGTGGGAAAAAATGAAACCACTAATGTAATGAAAGATCAACAGATGCAAAAAAATATCTACCTTCAGTGGACATCGTGGCCAACACTAGGCGCTTTTTTTAAAACATTCACTGTTTCTCATTTTCGGAGGCCAAGTTCTTAAAAATTGAGATGTTCTCACTGTCGACCTCTTAGACGACATGATGTCATCCTAGGTGCCGTCGAGGTCATTCGATATGGATCATTTCTTGAATGACCTCATGACCATGTCATGAGGCACGCTGTACCAAGCGGCAGATACCCACTCGGCGATCTTCAATGCGCATGGTTACTTGATTTTTCTTAAGGGCATCGGGACCTGATCCTTCCTGGATCCAATCGATGTACAGTTTCCACACCCTGTCCTTAAACGATTTATTTAGGCAGATGTCTAGAGTCTGCAGAACAGATATCACAGGCGCAGGAATAACCACAAGATGGGTTTTTGTGTCCTCTGGTTTCTTCACCTAAAGGGTCAGATGTCCACAAAACGAATCCAACACCAGGATTGACGCAAGGTGAAGGAAACGAACGTCATACTGAGCACGTGTTGCCACCGTGTGGACTGCAGCGAGCAGTAACAGTCGAAACAACAGCACCGCGACTGATGCCACATAAAGAACACGACGCATGACGTGAGAGGCACGAGATCCCATCGAACACAAAGAACGACGTTTTGACTTTGGATGGATTGGGATTTGACTTCTATGGTACTCGCGTAACCAGCATAACATCGCAGAACTCCAGAAACCGAAACTGAGCTGTGATTGCTTCAAAATGGCTGCACCGTAGTGCTGCTTTAGGGCAGTTGAATCATGGTATTCAATTATAATGCAAGGGTAGATGTTAAAAGACAAAAATCTTGAGGAAAAGAAACGTGTTAAATTTGGGTAAATATGGCGGTCGGGAATTTCTCTAGACCATGGGCTCTCCTTAAGGAACCCCAACAGCATCAATATGTGCATGATTATTTTATATTGTCGTCATTGGTGCATAGTCCACAAGTCCCACGTGTAGGAACATGTGAATTGTGTTAGTAATAAGAAGGGTGCAGCACAGGCAACGATTTTCGTTTCAGAGGAATAAATACTGTTTTCTCTGCACGCTCCATCTTCCTGCCTGGGGTGTGAAACTCCTGGCAGTGCATGCATTATAAAAGCCAGGCACCTGTAATTAGCCACGTGTACTACCATAATTTATGGACTGCAGTCTGCACCCAGTGTATAGTTTGCTGTTCTGAATTCTGGCAAGGAAAAAATTTTTTTACAAGACTAGACGGATCTAGTATATAGCACGCTGGGGCCATCTACAGGAAAATGTTGATTGCATTAGTTCCAACTTGGGCACAGTGCGGCGACCACTTTTCCTTTTAGAAGGCATCACGACCATGTTTCTACTGCGTTGATTTCCACTACGTTTCTGCCTGCATTGCAAAGCGACCAGTTGTACATGCATTATAGAAGTCAGGCGCCTGTGATCAAACACATGGTTTATGTTTATTTCAACATAAACAGTTTGTAAGCTGCCTACTAAAAATTGTAATATCATGTGTTTTGATGTTTTGGTTAATACAGAAACTGCTGTGTCATTGGACAATACATGAGAAATTAAAGCATTCCAGTCAAGGAAAAAAAATGGCAGCCTAAATAAATTCTTTCATGCAAAAACTGCTGCACATTGAGTGTGTGGTCAGTTGTCTGATATGCGGTGGGGTGGCAGCGTTTTTCCTTCTCGATGCCAGCCTCGGAATGGGAACTAGTATGGAAAAACACACTCTAATTCACGCTATGCCCCTACTGCGTGAAATGCAGTAGGGTACAGTCTAGCATGATTTGAAGGTTATCACGTGAGCAGTCGACTGGGCTGCATTCCAAGGCACTTAGCAGCCAATTTTGGAGCAGTGAAAATCGACATTGTCAATTCTCTCCCTTGTTGGCTGTTCCGTACTACAACGATCATTCTGGCGACAAACTCATCACCCTCTGGTAGACCTCGTTGCCTCTTATCTTCACGAACGATGCTGCAGCTCATTCCAAACATGCTGACCTGGTAACGGCAGTGTTCAGCACTGCTTCTTTTCAAAAAGCTGCTGAGCTGTAAAAAAAATTTAACATCACAACCTGATCTTGGTGGCATTGTCTCATCTCGGCACAACTATAGCTCACACATCACCATCCTCTCGTCGCTGATTCTTTAACTCTGCTTAACGGGGGTGTAACTGCGAATCTTTTAGAAGTCACTTGTCATCATGTTCGCGGCGATATTTGCCAAGTTCTTCCGAGTAATGTTTTATGCAATCCATCTCTGCCTCGGCAGTGATGATTGCTGCATGACGCTGCTTCGGAACTTCTGCTCCCAGATAATACCAAAGAATACGTCACGCGCAATATCATCACTGTCTGTTTGCTGAAGGTAAAAAAAAGAGCGACTTGCTCAGATGGAAGTGACCGCTGCTTAAAAAGCAGCAAAGAGGGTGAGGGAAACTGGCCTGACACCTCCCTCACCACTTCTGTGCCATGACGCTGTTCCTGCTTTTGGTTGATGCTTGCGCAGTTACCTTCAAACCACTCTAGACTGCAGCTTTTTCACTTCTGTAGTTGTGCTTCTCTTTTTGGCATTCCCATAGTGGCCCATGTATTCTTTGAGGTTATCTCTTCCAAGCTCACCTGGAAAAGGGGTAACCTGTTCTGCTACCTACGTGGCCTGTATGCAGTGTACATTATATATGGCGATGTTTACAAGGTGATTCACCTAACTTGAGCCAAGGATTAAAAAACAGTGGTGCACCGCAGCTGGGTGAAACCAACAACATATTATTTCCCGTTGTGCGGCACTCCTCAGAGTTTTTTTGAATTCCGCTTAAATCGTTAGTTAGTAGCTAAGATTGTTTGTGCAAAATGTTTAATATTCATTTTAGGGTCAAGTGCATTTTGTTAAGTTGTAGAGGGGGTCAAGAAAGAACAGATCCAGTTTTTTGTAGCAATATCTCCTGTGTGGTCTTTTTTCTAGCATTTTAAGGAAGCCCTCAAAATGTGAAAAAAAAAATGGGTTTGCAATCTTGCACTACCGTATTGTAGTACTGCCTGCAGTATGTTTAACGAATGAAGCATGTGCACTCACCGCCAAGAACTAATCGGCCGATGCTGCTATCACCATAGTCTTGAAAGTGTAGCTCGTTTTTTTTGCAACATGGGAAGCGCAGTCTGGGATCTGTAACAAGTGATAGGCAGGCATGCGACACCCAATATCCAACACCCAATACAGAAAAAGATGGGAAAGTCGCATTGTTCAAGGCAGCCTTCATTTTCTTTATTTGCATCATTGTGCAGCCTGTCGGAACTGAGCTGCAGCCGCTCACTTGGGCACAGTCAAGATGCACATTTTTTTGCATTCAGAGCACAGCTGGGAGCACTGCACATGGTAGCTCATGAGCGCAGTTACGCATTAAAAAAAATATATTTCTTGGGCTTTCTTTAAAGCACAGCAAAAAAAGGGGCCACGCAGGAAATACGTTGCCATAAAAACTGGATCTGTTGTTTCTGACCCCATCTACAACCTAACGAAGTGCACTTGGCTCTAAAGTGAATATTGAAAGTATTGCATAATTTTTTTAGTTACTTAACTAGTTAGACGGAATATAAAAAATTACTCTGAGGAGTGCCACATGATGGCAAATCATATGTTGCTTGTGGCTGGTTTCATACAGCTGTGGTTTTCCGGCTTTTTTTAATTCTTGGCTCATGTTACGCGAAACACCCTGTATAGCGTGCACAATAAATAGTATGCGGGTGCACCTCTGTTATCACAAAGATGAGCATGGGCCTGTACTGTTTGTCAGGTGAGGTGGAATTCCAAAAAACACCCTTGTATTCTGTTGAGGTCATTTCCTCTCTTTAGCTTGTCAAAAGGTCTTTCAGATATGTGCATGAGATCAGGCACAAGACTCGTGGAAGCTGTTTAAGCCATCAGGGCCTCAGTCACTGACATGCATATTAATATTCCAATGTCATCCATGTCTCGGTGATCATCTCTTCCTTCACTGTCACCACTTTCTACCTCAGGAGAAAATCCAGGCTGAAGAGCTGATTAAAACACTCCACTCTGCCAATATTTCCATGCACAAAATCATTCCTGACCATGATCGATGCAATGGATATAGTAGCCTTGGCATTTCATTTGATGTGCTTCCAGAATTATCTTTTAGGTGTGTTTTTATTCAATCAGCACTTTTTCTAAACTGACTTATATGTTCTCTTTATGTTTTAATGTTGCAATTTGACTGAATTTTTACCAGTTCGCACCATTTTAAAAGCACTGTAAATTCTTTATTGTATCTAGGGCAAAGCATTTACCCTCCTGTAGCTGAGGCCTGTCCATGATGTAGACACTGCACTTTCCTTCTCTCTCTTTTGTTTTCTTAGTTGGTTACTGTGAAAATTTTCAGGCATGTCCATCAAAAACACTGCGTGTGCAGATGTTCAGTTGCATATGTGAAGGCTATCACCAATGGAAGGAAGGGGGTGAGGCAGAATGCATGCCCTGGATTTCTTTGTAAATGGCTCACCATACATAGTGTGAAGCTGAAAAACCTCATTGACTTAAAAGCGGCCAAGGAATTTAGACTCAAGCTGGAGAGAGGCTATGGCTGCAAGTATCTGTGAGATAGTATAAAAGAAAAAGGTATGAAGAAAGGCAGGGAAAGTTATGTTACTAATGCTTGCAGTTGAAAAATTCTTTGTTGCATTCTTATTTTCTTGGCAGTGTTTACCTATGCTTGTAAGCTTTTACATTTTTGTTGTGTGTATTGTATACTGTGAGGTACATTCAGGTTTTTCTGCTTTCAGTCAAGAGGGCCATATTTATGTTGAGCAAAAGTTCATATTGCTGGTTTATTTTAGAGCCTCGAACTCATGCTGCAAAACTAAAATTTTTTAAAATAATTTTTTTCGTTACAAAATGTGCTTCAAAACGCTGTGGCAATGGGATTTTACGATATCATGCGAAATAGTTGTTCCAAATTGTATTTTTCCTTCTGAAATATCTGTAGCAGGATGTTCATGACTTTCCCTTCACTGCATACTTCAAAGAGAAGTAGAACGTTCTTGCGGGCTAGTTGGTTCATTGCAGAAAAAAGATTAGTACTGCGCGAATGAGACGACAATAGAACGAGGAATAAAAACGACAACACAGGCCCATATTTCCAGCTGTTCATTCGAGACCGAAAGGCAAACGCTATATAAGGGACGAACCTAGGTGCATAGCCATCACTGTCATTCACACAAGACCTGATTAAAATCTAGACCACAGTGATCAAATTTTCACATTGCAGAAGGGCCGATAAACCACCGAGCACTCAGTCAGCATGTCCCCAGACACTCCATGTCAAGAAAACGACCAAAAACAAGTAAGGAACCTAACAATTAACCTGAACAAAGAAGGTGAAAAATACGCGAACTGACAATGCACGTGACCCAACAGACAACAAGAGGAAAAAAAAATTATGAAACGCAGTAAAATCATTGTGTGACTTATTTAAAAACTGGCATGAGAGCATGGAAACAACAAAGAGTAAAGGTGAGCATAAAACCAGAAACTATATTTCCAGCATTGAAGTGCATCGTAGGAACAAAATTAGGACACAAATGATAAAATTATAGGTGGCCTTCTAAAAACGGGATTTCACTCAGTGAAAGCGAAATAGACGGAGTGCTGACACATTTTTCACCCTTTTTTACGATGTGATAGGCTTCGACCACCTCCCTTTCCGTCTTATCTCTTGATTTAAACAAAAAGGTAGTGTTGCGCAAAACTGGGGTGCAGGGCACTTTTTTCTTGCCTTTACCCTTCCCGTTACAGTTCTTACAATGATGTGCCAGATGACCTCCCATATTGTTCTTCACTGCCAAGTTATGTTCGCGTGCCCGTTCATTAAAACACCTACTAGTCTGCCCAATGAAAACTCTACCGCATGTGAGGGGAATTTTGTAGACAAGGCCTGAATCGCACTTTGTGAACTTCTTTTCGTGATTGGTATAGCATTGCGGCCTGATCCTCTTTTCTGTCAAGATCAAAGGGCAGACGCTGCTCAGCTTAATCGGTGCCGAAAAAAACCATCCTGACACCATATCGGTTTTCCACTTTTTTTGATGTTGTGGGATACCCGGTGTATGTAAGGCATCACCTGCAGTGGCTTTTCCTTGTCCTTTTCATTCTTTTTATGGGCTTTAAGCTTCTGTATTAGGCTTTCACTCGCTACGGTGATGAGGTGGGGCGGAAAACCAGCTGCGTGGAAACGTTGAACTTGCTGGCTAAAGCTTTCTTCTATTTTGTAGTTGCATGATTTTTCTAGAGCAGACTGGAAGGCTAAGATTACGCTGGCACATTTTACGAGCTTAGAACATGCGCTTTCAAACGGCAATGGGTTCTTTTTGGTTCCCGGACTGTATGACCAGCAGATGTGCTAAGAGGCAAATTCGAGTTCAAGATCAAGGTACTGCAGTCTGTTGTCGTTAGCTAACTCATGGGTGAAGATTAGGCTCTGGGAGGAGGTGTCAAATATCCCTAGAATATGAGTCACCACCTCATCAACATTATCTTCTGGGGACAAGTTAAGTATAACAAGGTATCCATCAGCGTACCGGAAAACACGCAAAACCTTGTGACTGGACAATCTTTTTTGAATGCGCTGGTCAACCGCTGACAGGTAAATATCATAGAGGACAGGGGCTACAGATGACCGTATGCAAATTCCAGCTTTTTGCAGAAAATGTTTGCCTTTTAAATTCAATGACAGTGGAGCTAAGGTAAAATTTTAACAACTCAAGAAAATGCTCTGTGCTGACCCCTGCCTTATTCTTAAAGCCTATTTCCCCACTTTCTTGTCTTGTACTTTTTGGCGGATTGCGTCAAACAGGACATCATGTGGTACAGAATCTGAAGCGTAAAAATTTCATCAATGTGGTCTAGTTTTTAATCAGGTCTTGTGTGAATGACAGTGATGGTTATGCGCCCAGGTTCATCCCTTATATAGCGTTTGCCTTTAGGTCTCGAATGAACAGTTGGAAGTCTGTGCCTGTGTTGTTGTTTTTCTTCCTCATTTTCCTATTGTGTCTCATTCGTGCAGTACTTTTTTTCTTCAAAGAGAAACCTTTCAAATTTCTACCCTGTTTTACCTTAGTGTGGCACATTTGTGAATGCTTTCATGTACTTAAAGCTATTATTTGTATTGCAGGAAGTATATTATTTCATTCTTTTAATAATCATGTGAGGTGCTTTATTATTTTTTATTGATTTTTCAGTTGTTTTCCTCTGAAGATCCATTGACATCTTGCTTGGGGGTAAGTTTTTGTGCTACTTATTTTGTTCCTGCATGTTCGTGGTGTACACAATATAGTTAAATCTAAATGTAATGAACTGCCATGCAGGAAATTTCTCACAGTTTCCCAATTTCCAATGCTGCCCCATTGAAGCATGTGTGTTTGTGAATTGCATGTAATGAAAGGCGATACAATGGTTGATCTTGTTACGAAAATGCTGCAACAACTGTCTATTAGTTACTGCTGTGATACTCGATGGCTGAGCCACACGAATCTTTTATGACGATGAAACACTAACCATCGTGAGAGGAATTATCTGGCACCGCGCCAAGCGAACGCAATTGACCCAATGCACCATGCTCTAGCGCTATTGGGCCTCTCCTTGGCAAATGCAGCAGTCTACACTGCTTTCGCTTTTGTAATGTTACACCAAATAGCAGTACAACAGTTGATCTTCAAAAGCAGCTCAAAACAATAGGGCATAGCTAGAAGGCTTCGTATGAGCAGTGTGTGCCCATCGTCGCCGCTCGGTTGCTCGTGTGCTTCCGGCGCAGACACAGTACACATGGCAGGAGCATGGATGGCGAAGAGCTCTGTTTCTGCAAGGCGAAAGCGAGTCTACTTTCTAGGGCAGTGAGGCTGACTGAGAAGGGGGACATGCTGGAAGAGGCAGGTATTTCCCACTCTCCTCACCCCACTCATAGTGATGTTGTGGGAGTCGCAACGGAGATGGTGCCAGATGCGGTCACATTATCAGTGTGATTGCGAAATGTTTCTCTATGTTTATGAATTTCAGTAACGGGATTCTACTCTTCACCTACATTTGCATTTGCTTTTGTTTCCATTCTACATTGTCCTTCCAGGTCTTCACGCGAAAACTGCAGGTAACAAAAATCTGCACGTAAGAGAACTTGCGGGCTTTTCTCAGTTTCATCATATCCCGGTTTAACTGTACAAGCCTGCCTTGCAAACTCATTTAAGAGTGTTAAATTTTGGACTAACATTTGCTGTCAACTCCTCAATATACACCAATCTGTACTCAAAAAAGCATGCTCGACAATAGATATACGAGGTGTGCTAGAAAAGTAATGAGACTGGCAACACTGTATGTGAACCAACAACGCTGGTGTCACCCCCTTCACACTGCAGTTAGGCTGGATCGTACCCATGACTCAGCACCAGTTTAAACTTGCTGCAGTTGCTACATGAATATTGAGAGTGTCTGAAGTGAAGTCGTGTCTGTCAAGTGCTTTATGAATAAGAACCGGCACAAGTATGCGCAATGCTGTACCATCAAGTTTTGTGTGAAGCTTGGCGAAACTGCTACTGTGACCTGTGAAGAGTTGAAAAAGGCTTATGAAGAACATTCCCTCTCCAGGGCACAAGTGTTCAGATGGCACAAGTGCTTTTTAGCAGGCCGAGAAGAAGTGGATGACGAAGCTCGTGCGGGACGACCTTCAACCTCATGAATGGATGACAAATGTGAAAAGAGTGAAGTGTCTTGTAAGGACAGATCGTCTACTGATGGTGAGAATGATGAGTCATGAGTTGAATTTGAACGTTTTACTGTCTATCAAATCTTAACACAGGATTTGGATATGCGAAAAGTATTTGCAAAGGTGGTTTCAAAGACCCTCATGACAGAGCAGAAGAACAATAGAAAAGATGTGTGTCTTGATCTTCTGTAGTGCCTTGAAAGGGAGCCAGAATTCTTTAGTCTTGTTATAACAAGTGACGAATGGTGAATTTTGTTGAGTTTTGATCACCAGACAAATGCCAAAGTCGGGAGTGCCATACTACAAAATCTCCCCGTCCATAGAAAGCAAGATTGAGCAAATCGGAAATTAAATCAATGCTCATTTTTTTTTCTTGACAGTTGGGGGATCGTCCACAAGGAAATTGTGCCTCCAGGACAAACTCTCAGTCAAACTTTTTATCGTGAAGTCCTTGAAAGACTCACGAAACGGGTGGCACTTGTGTGACCAGACATTGAATGGACATGGATGCTTCACCACGACAATTCACCTTGTCGCATGGCAATATCCATCAATGATTTTTTGTTAAGAGATAGCATTCCTGTGGTTCCTCAGCCCCCCTATTTGCCAGGTCTTAGTCCCTGCGACTTCTTTTTATTCTCCCGTTTCAAAACCCACTTGAAAGGGCATCACTTCGGTACTCTGGATAATATCCAGAAGAGTGTAACAGATGAGCTGAAACATTCCATAACTGCTATGAAGACGGGAAACAGCTCTGTGGCGGTGTAAATGCAGAAGGGAACTGTTTTGAAAGGGACAATTTTGATGTGTAAAAAGAATAAAATTCATGGTTAGAAAAAAGATCAGTCTCATTACTTTTCTAACACCTCGTAATCTAGTCTGCCTTGAAAATAGCGTCCAGGAGACATTCATACATAAAGAGCACTGTCTTTCAGTCATCTGCGATCCTGAGAAGGCACATGACACCACTTTGAGGTTCAGCATCCTGTATGGTCTAGGAGTAGTCTTGTACACGTTAGAGAAAATAAGTAACCGACTACAATTACAATTACTCCATTTGAAATGTAACTGATTACAGTGGTCAGTTACTGTCCAGGAAAGTAACTAAATAATTAGAGAACAATAATCAATTACTATTGCTTTACTTTTCATCCAAGTGCTGGTTTTCCAGGTGCATTTATTTCCAGCATTTGTGAAAGCATGCTCTGCAAAACAACAGAGACAGAAAAGCAAAGCACAAAGTGAATAGCCAGGTTATTCCATGTTTCCACGGGCTTGGCACAATATTAAGAAGTTGGCAAATATGTATCACATCAACGTGGTTTTTTCTGCCTTGTACAAGCTTGGCAAAGTCTGTGCAATGCTTGGTGATCGAAAGCACGAATCATGCTCTGAGAAGCACGTCACCAAATGCACAAAATGCAGGAGCAAACGTATCTATAAGATCCCCCTCACCTGCATTAGTGTTCACAATAGACAAACGGGAAGATGCTGTAAAGATAGGGCCCAAGAACACAATTTGAACGGGAAAAATAAATCCGATGGTTCCTTGGCATACCATTGCAACAGCTGTGGTTGTAAACTGCTCTTCAACAAAACCAAGAAACCCATTATGTACAACTCTGCCTAGGAGAGAGAGTTTTAGACAGCTGAACTGCTTGGATGTCTTCCTGACTCACCATTCATTCCACGTGTGCTTGGGTGTAACCCTATCACTGAACTTTCTCCAAGAAAATAGTGTACACCAGGGTATGCGTTAAGCACTGCACTCATAGTGAAAATGAATTCCGTAGCAAAAATCATTCCGAAGGTCATTATGTATTTAGTATATGTGGGGCACTTCGTTTTTGGGTTTTATTTTTTCCAGAATTCTGTGGGTAAAAACCGAGAGACATTTTTAAAATTCAAGTTTGTGTACAAACAAGCAAAAGTTTCCATAATTTGGGTTTTTTAAGGTCCTTTTTTGCAGCATAACACTGTTTACTATAAGTGTTCGTTTATGCGGGTAACAAAAATGATTTTTTACTTAGTATTTCACAAACAACACAGAAGTGAAAGGTTACGCAGTAAAACGCTGTTCACACAATTAGATTTTTTCTCACGTATTGTAATAATTTCATCGAATAACCTGTCGATCTCCTATGCAGAATTTCACGCATATGCAAGACCTGTCTGCTTTATGCACTACGAAAGCAGTCATTAAACACCACAGAGGCTATTTTAAACAAGCAGGAGCCCTGGAGCAGGACATTAGCATAGATAGCGGTTGATACATGATGCCGAATAGATGCCTCGTTTTTGTGTTTCGATTCTAAATGTTACCCTTTGAACATATCCTCAAATTAAGTGACTTCATGAATAATAAGCATAGGAGAGGTTTAAGATGACGAATTTAATGAGCAGTCCTCAGGAATATGCACAGATTATCCACTAATTTTCGTGCGGTGTCTTCACAGTTTTGTTCAGGAAAACATACGTTCTCTATACTCTTTCACACATGTTTATCTGAACAAGCCCCTCATTCCCTTGTGCTTGCTTAGAAAGGGCATTCTCGGGGAGAAATCGGGTATAAGCCAATGTTTAAGAAATGTGTTCGGGGTGCAAAAGTCAGGTAAAATTGGGCAAGACGAAGGGCTTTAAGCATATGCACATGAGCTCCAAATTGCATGCACATCTTCCAGTATATCAAGGTGCGAGAGCCAAATACAAATGACAGTAAACAAACTTGCTACTTGGGCTGACAGAAATGGATTTAAGTTTTCCCCAGAAAAAACAGTGGCTCCTCTGTTCTTACTCAAAAGAGGGTTAAAGACTGACCTCACTCTGCACATAAATGAAACTGAACTACCAGTAAAACAAGGGCACAAATTTTTAGGCATTACTTTTGTTAAGATACATTTCTGCCTCACAAAATGACTTTCAGAAGAAAGCGTCTTGAACCTACAGTGTTCTAAATGTACTCCAAAAACGTTGAGGCTCTGATGAGGTATGTCATAAACTTCTCTCATTCTCTGGTATGCTCTTCATTAGATTACAAGTGCATAATATATGGCTCAGCAAGAACTTCCTACTTAAAATGATTAGGCCCTGTACATAATCTATGGCTCCATCATGTCATGTGGTGCATACAGAAGGTCCCCAGTTGCCAGCCTTTATGTGCAAGCAAGTGAAACTCCACTGGAGATTAGAACTGCACTTGTGTATGCTTATGTCCTAAATATCTGTTCACTACTGAAACATCTCTGGTGCCCTGTAGTCACAAAGTGTTCATCCAGAACCTTCTTCTACATTAAACCCAAGCTTGGTGTCCCAGGCAAGAGAAACAACCGTGGCCATTGGAGTCCTTAACTAAGGACGTCAACCACAGCAGATGACTTCGTCTTTATTTTACTACTAAATGTTTCTGCTCTACTCTACTCAAGACACGATCCACTGCCACTATGGTACAGGCTTCTCACTGTACAGTTAAACCTCGTTAATTTGAACTCTGCAGGGATGCTGGCGCAGTTCGAATTAACATAAGTTTGAAGTAACGAAAGTGAACAAACATACGGTGCACTGCGTTTGGGAAGCAGTCTGGTAGTGAGATTACCCTATCTTATTGTTCTAAAGTATTCCACCATCACCTTCAGCTTTTCTTCTTGGAAGGCAACAGCCAACACCTGTTCGAAAGCCCGAAATTATCGGAAGGCCTCTTCGCCTTTGAAACCGAAGAGGTAGGCACACTTCAGCATGTCTGAACTTGCACAGCGGAGAACCGCACTGGAGGGTGTGCAACTGGCTTTGAGCATGGTCGCAAGGCTGGGAAATCGAGCGGCGTGCAGCTGGCCTGCAGCAGCTGCTTTTCGACCAAAATGATGGTGCAACCTTCGTGCCTTGCAAATTTACACTGGCGAGTCATGAGGTTGAGTGACCTTTAAGGTCAAAAAGCAAAATTCGTCAGGAATGCCGCATGTACTTACATTGCCCAGTTTTCCAGCCTTCCCAGCACTTGCTACAAACCGCGAAACCAGTGAGCATGCTGTGCTTTTTGGCGACATCCTGTTCCGATAACGCACTGGCGTCAACTTCACGCATGGTTTCAATCTTCTCTTGACGCATTTTGCAAGGTAATTACCGCAGACGGACGACATTTCTAAGTTGCTACACCGTCGTCCGTGGCAAACCGCATAGGTTGTCTGCTACGGCTGCAACCAATTGCGTGCAAAGAGAACTGGAAAACCGAGACACAAATGCGGAGCAAACGTCAGCCAAAGCTGCAAAAGGTTCGTTCCGCACACATCGGGATTTCGTTGATCCACACTACTGGAGATGCTGCAATGTGTCTTGCATCTTGTCTCTGGTCATGCCATCCATCATTCAACATTAAAAGCTAACACAGCAAGTTACTGAAGCCTTTGAGATCCAACATCTACAAACAAGCTGGAGATAGAAAGCCCCCTCTTCCATTTACCAGGTCACCTCGCAAGCCAATTTTGCCTTCTCTACATCTCCAGAGAGGCTGTGCAGCCTCACAGGAGCGTTTCTTGGTTTACCGCGTGCCCAGGCCGCTTAGGCACGGCAGCATGTAGTTCGAATTATTGGTGGCACAACTCATTCACGCTCGAATTAACGGGCTGTTTTACACGGACTCCAATGGAGCTTGGACGGGCCAAGTTGTACGGTTCGAATTATTCAGGAATTCAAATCAATGAGCTTTCATTTTATGTGACTTCACCTTAGCACACTTTCACAAAAAGCAAGCTCATGTTATTACACTAAAAGAAATATGTACAAGCTATACACAATTTTTACAGAAGGCTCAGAAACAGAAATTCATGTCAGAAGCGCTGTACACTCGAACCCGCGTATATCGATCTCGCAAAAAAACTCCTACAAGTTCAATATTGGGTGTAATTCGATATAAAAGTAGCAATAAATTTAACAACACACAAACTCATTGAGATGGAAAAAAACAAGTATCTGTGATAGCCACTTGGCATGCAGATTACCAAGTGAAATAGTTGTGAATTTATTGTTTTTTTAGGCATGTGTGATTATTCAATAATTTTGAATATTCTATCGAATAGTATTGTATTCAATATTCGATTCAGTCTGAATTTTTGGTATTTGAAATCTCGCAGTATTCGTCTAGAATGAATTACGTTTCTGGAACTCTTGCTGCGTGTGGTTTCAGTTCAGCATACCTGCTCCGGGATGGCAATGCGGCGCACTTTTAGCCAAAGCCCCGACTCCGTGCCTTGTGCCTGCACTCCCGTGTGTATGCCGGAGCCAGTCTGCGCTAAAGCGCATGCTTGCAGCAACAGATGCGAGCAGGCGGAAGCATGGCGCCTAAATCTGTACCTTCTAGGTGTCTGCGACTGTGCTACCCATGGTACGCACGCACTGTAACCGGCACGGCGGCGTGCATCAAGAGGGAGATTTAGCATGGCACAATCTGCTTCTGCGTGCTGCTAGTGTGCATGCACTGGCTTGTTCCGATGGGCCAGACAGCACCTAGCGCCTTGTGGCGTCCTCAGGGCAACCTGCGCATGCGCAGTGGCTCCCCACGGAAGCTGCTTGTGCTATGCTAAATCTTTCTTATCAGACTATACGCGGCCTCGAATTCCGCGGAACGATTCTGAGCTGACTGCAGCTGCAACAGCCGCTCTTCTCCGCATAAAATTCACATAAGGAGCAGGATAGCGTGAGCATTAAGGGTAGCTAGCATGAGACACATGGAGATGGGTGGTTCTTTCCTGCACCTGACGTGGGATGGCTCTGGGTGTGCGGTGCGTACGTCTAGCAGGTGTCATGGAATCGCTGCTTAAAAGCAGCGGCTGTGCGGCGACGCAATCGCAATTAAGAGCAGCAGTTGGGCGTCCCACATATAGGTCTCACACCAAGCAGATACTTCGGCACTGCATGTAGGTAGGCTCCCCCAGTTTCTGATTGCAATTTTTGTGGAAAGTCAACACAGCTTCAGTGAGTGTGACAGAACTTCAGTGCACTCTCTTTTTTTCATGTAATGGCCTTGTGGGTTTGAAAACACGATTCTGAAAATGCATATTATTCCATTCAACCTTTATTGTGTGCCGGAAGTATTTGAAATATTAGCTTCAAAATTATTCAAAGAAATTACTATTTGTTTTGAATTTGCTTCGAACAAAAAAAAAAAACACTACACGCACATGCCTAACATTTTTCGGTGTTATCGATGGACTCTGAACGGCTAAAACTGCAGCCCTCTATCGACATAAAATAGCGACAAATCATGATGAGCTCACGGAGCATGTCAAAGCATATGGGCACAAGTTTTCTGAAGTCCTCACAATTTGCATTAGTCGAGTCCTGGTTATCCGTGACGTCAACAATAATGTTTCTGCCTGCAAGCTCTCGCACAGTCTCAACATCATCGTTCGTGGAGACAGAGTCGCTTATGGCTGCCCCATCTCAAATAGCACCAGGAAATTCGGACAACTGATTCTATACATCATCAAGACCCGCGATGGCTTTGTCGAGCTCACTCGACAGAGAAATGTTCCTTCGTCTTTTCTGGGAAAGCAGAGACCAGAATGTGGGAAGCAGTTCTGTATAGTTTTGTTATTGACATGATTGCATGACCCACTCAGCATAAACAGGGCGCCTAAGAGGTCGATATTTAGGTCTTTTCCATTCTTCGAGTCCTGCAGGAGCTGTTCAATTAACATTTTCTTCGACCAACCTCCGCCGTGTGGATTATCCCCTGATCCAATAGCTGAAGCACCGACGTAGCATTCGGTGGCAGGAAGTGAAGTGCAATGTTGGTTAAGCTAGTACTGCAGCGGTGGGTACAGCTATTGCCCGTGATGATGAGGCAGACATTGTGATCTTGGCCCAAGAGGTCGTAGTTCCAAGATTTCAGCCACTTGGCAAAAAGTTTGCGGGTCGTCCATTCTCTTCAATTGGATCTGTAGGTCACTGTAACCAAAAGCGTTTTCTGTAAACATCGCAGAGACTTGCTTTTTCTGCCAGGTCTCTTCTGCACTTTAGCTCGAACCTATTCAGTGTTCTTCAGAGTGGTGCTCAGTGTTCTTATTAGAATCTTGTACGCTGCGGCGATTTCATATTTCTTCTCACTTCATTCAATTCGCTTGATAATTTCCAGTTTCATTGAAAACGGGAGGGTCTGCTGTTTCGTGGCACACAGAGGCAACGAAAACTATGCGGAGTTGCCGATGGCAGCATGACGCACAATATGTGCGAACTGCATGACAACGCGGGCACAACTGGTGCAATTCCCTAAAAACGCATATTCTGGTTGGCTGGGTATGCACACGCCACCAATGTCATGGAAAATTCTTGGCATCATCAGTCTGCATGCACTACGTAGCACCTTAGCACCAATAGCACCTGCAGGTCCATGCGGAAAACCTAATCTCCTGAGATGTGTAGAGGGAAAGCCAGCTTCTAGAATCGCCCGGCGTTGCCCGAAGTTAGATCAATCAGATGTGACTGCTAATTTTTGTACGGTATAGCCGTAAATTTTCCTACACATTCACATTGTAGCTTTATGGTGCTCAGAAATTATTTGATATAATGGATTATTCGATCTAACTGAGTTCAATATAGTCGTGTTCGACTGTAGTACAAAAGAAATGGGAAAAGGTATTATTTCCGCAGTATGCATCACTTTGAGTGTTATGCCATCTGTGTACCAGTAGGAAAAGTAATAAATGAGAGCATTGAAAATAGCATTATCTACTCTGATTCAATGAGCGTGCTCAAGGGCCAATATTGCAGAAATGCGTTTTTTTCTACCTTCTCTTGATTTTACTGAAAGTTTCATAGTACATTCTGCACAGTTTTCTGGTCGCTTGTGCCAAGTTTCGCAGTGTGGCAGTGTTTAGTTGCAGCAAAAATTTTAAAATTTCTCATTTCATGGTCTCAATCATGGAGATTTCTACAGGCAACCTTGCGTGTGTGACGCCACTGGATGCAGGGCAGTTGCTACAAGCTCTGTGTTTGCTGAAGGACAAAATTTCAAACTGGCTTTTGGTCATTTCAGACACACAATGGCCCAAGCTCTTGTCCGTGATTTCAGCCAATGGACGCGAACACGATAGGTTTTGTGACAGTATCCGTGACGTCATAGATTGTCTTTCTTGACGTCATTGTTTGGTCGAAACCTGGTTTCGGTCTCCTGGTTTTTGATAATTTTAAATACTTCTGCTTCATATTTTGAAAAACGATTTTTTGTACTGGAGTGAGGGGACTCTAAGGAATGTGATGTGATTATCAACTGAAATTGTTCAAAAGCCCCCGGAATTTGAATTTAATACGAAATATCATACACAAAGTAGTAAACGTCACTACTTATTGACATACCATGAGGTTCTGCTGGGTCCCAAGCCATGTTGCCAGCTTTCTCATGGATGGTAATAAGAGAGCTGGTACATGTACTGCACGCTGTTGCAGCGATGTAGTAAAGAAAATTAATAAATGAATTGGGTGCACAGTAGATTGAGGGATGAATGGCAGACTGTATGGAATAATGAGGTGACAAATAAACTGGATCTCATAAAGCCCAGCTTAGCTCAGTGGAAGTCATGTAGCCATCAAAAACGTTTTTGGAAGTGATTTTATGCCTCCATCGCATTTGACACACACATCTTGCACACAATTTCTTACTTTAGAAACAAGGCAAACCTTTGTGTGAAACCTATGGAGATGACCTCACGGTAAACCATATTTTATTCTCATCTGCAAGACTTCAGAAACTGAAGAAAAAATATTTCACTATATTCTATAATGAGCACATTCCTTTTCACCCAGCATTGTTTTAGGTTAAAAAGACACTTGAAGTTGGCCTCTATAGATAGGGTACCACATTCTGATCTCAAAGGTACCACTCTCATCAAAAATGGAGCTTTTAGAAGCTAGAAATAACAAAAAATTAAATACGGGTGTTCCAATTGGGAGCCGATTTTGCAAGTAAAATGTGTGCATCGACACCAGTTTTTCAGCACTGATCCCAGAGGCTAGGCTATACCGCCATTAACTTCAAAGTAGTGGTAACCCATCCTTTTCGGTAAGGGAGACACGAGCTTGAAACTACTGTTAAGAGCCTGTTAAAAATCTACTCCTGTGTTTCACGTCGTTGTAGTAGTAGCAGTATGCCGTAGTGTTCGTCGGAGTAACTGATGGGTGGTTACCACCAGAACCATCCGGAGGGTGATTACTGTGGAAAGAGGAGGGTATCCTTAGAGCAGAGGAATCCTCAACCAGAGGATGTTTGCAGTGGAAGGAGGAGGGTGTGGCAAGTGCATAAAGTCGCAACCGGTGGGTGGCTGCCACGAGAAATAGCCAGAGGGTAGTTACCCTAGAAGGAGGAAAATATGGCGAGAGTGTAGGAAGGCAGAATCGGAGGGTGGTTACCACACAAACCATCCAGAAGGTGTATATCGTGGAAGGAGGAAGTTATCGCGAAAGCGGAGGAATCCCCGGCCAGCGAATGGTTACTGTGGAAAGAGGAGGGTATGGCGAGACAATATAACTGCTCCAAACTGCTCAAGAATGCATTTTTTTGCTGGTCCAAAAGTTGCGGGTGCCGAAGAAGGATAAGGCGGGCACGAGGGTGGGTATCAACTGTTTATCTCGAGATGGTTTCAGTCTGGCTCCTTAGGGAGCTGTCAGAAGCTCCTGCTGTGAAGGGACTGGATGGGGGAATGTGAACTTGTCCCTACCTCATCGCTATGCTTCTCTGCGGCTAACTTATGTACTAACTCGCCCCCACCACTACCTTTTAGTTTAGTGCACTAGCACTAGAAGATCATGTCAAACTGACATTACCAATGCCAAACGACGGATTGCTAGCACATCTCATTCGACTTTAGCCAAACTAAGCTAAGTTGCTGGTGATTTTTTTCTTGATCTACAAAGCTTCTATGAAAGTTATATAGCTTTCCTTTATAGTCTTATATTTTTGGCATGGCTGCACTTGGGTGGATTCTAATGAGTAATTACTCCTATTATTGCAAATATTTTTCAGCACCAAAACATACTGTGCACATTCGCACAAGCTTTTTGTGCCGTCCGCCAGCTTGTTATCCATAGCAAGAGCCAAGACAGCACCTAGTAGCAGGGCACAAGTGTGCTCGTAGTTGTCAAAATGAGAAGGCAATGGCGGAAAGGTCATGTGACTACCGTATAATCTCGTGCAAAGGCCGCACCTGTGTATGGGCCGCACTGCATTTTGGACTAGACAGTTGAGAAAAAAATACGTTTATACGTGTTTTTTAATTTGTGTATGAACACACCTTCAGAATTTATACCCTAGTTAAAAAAAAAAAGTGCGGCCCTTACATTAGTTTATGCAGTAAATATGGTGGCACCCATGATGCCATGCTATAAGGCGACTATAGTGAAGTGAGCTGTTTGCAGCATTTTATGGTTACGTGCTATTAATACTCCATGCTGCTGTCATGCTGTAGTTGGGCAGTTCACTGGCATTAATTTTAGCCTTAGTACAGTTTGGTTCAGTGACAAGAGCCTAAAAATTTTCTTGAATTTTTGCATATGCATGCACATGTGCATGTGCAAATTGTTCTGCAGACATGATTTTTATTCGTAACTTGAATTGTTTTTTGCAATTCAGTGGGGGTAAGATTTTGAAACTGTACAAAAGGCATAAAGAGTTTTTTTGTTTCAGGACTTGGATACTGAGGGCAGATTTTCATCAGACACTATAGGTAAGTGGCCATAACCTCTCTTTTTGTCTACTGCATACTCTGTGTAAGCATAGTGTTCTAGGATAAGAAACAGCAGCAAGATATAATTAGCAACATTGCCAGCTGCTTCCCATGCAACAGCTGTAATATGAGTTTATATTGTAAATATGGTAGCACCCATGCTGTGGCGCTATAACTTGTGTATAGTAAAGTGAACTGTTTGCATGCTGTTGCACCAGTGAGCTCAAGAATATTGTTGAGTGTGCAGCTTGTAAGATTGGCTTGAAAACCAGGCATAACGTTGCATCACAGGAAAACTAGCTTATGAACTTTGAATGTAAAGTTATAGTTTGGTAAAAAGTACTTCTTGCATATTTGTAGTCTCAGGAAGGTTATTCCTTCCTTGCCCTAAGCATTGTCTTTAGGATTCACATTGGTTGAAGAACATTAATGCCATAAACCACTGTCATCCGGTGTAAAATGGTTCTAGTCTTGTATTTTTGGTAGCACTGACATATTACTGTCTTCATACCCATTGTATTATTCTCCATATCGGAAACAAGCGCAAGTGATGTAAGCATTTGTAGGCCTGCACTCATATTCGGAGTTCAGTCCCTGTGAGGATACCCCAATGGCCTGCACAGATTATTTGAAGCAGAAGTGGTTGTGGTGTATTTTGGTAATTCAGTTGCACTGAAAAGTGAAAACATGCTCTTTTCGCTGATGTGAGGGCAAACTGAAGCAAGCTGCAGTTGCATAAATTCAATTCATCTTTTCCAAATGAGAACATGGCACGTTGCAAAGCCAGTTATTGTGCATAATAAAATGAGCCCAGAAAGTTCACAAGTTCACGTCTACTATAGTCAGATACAACTTGAGAATGAAGCAGCAAATGCCTCTCAAAGGAGGTCCTCCTGCCATTTGTATGTGTCAATTATGTGTCATGCCATTGCGGTTAATCGCTCTTCACCTGCTGGCCACCTGTGATATCACAATAGGGTTTTTCACCTAAGACTTTACACAATTTTTAAAAATAGGCTTTCTTGAGTTAGAAGAGCGCTTTTTTTTTGGCATAGCATTACCAGCGGTGTAGTACGTCAGAATACAGCTGAGATGTACTAACTATCAGGCTGGATAACTAATACTGAATAGTTAACTTTTAAACTATTATTGTTAGGTTGGTTAATTATTGAGAGGCGTGTAGCCTACCGTAAGTAATATCCATACCAGTTTTTAGAATTTCGAAAATGCGGTTACCCTTGGCACTGTTGCCCAACAAATTTTGGCTATTTCGACGAGTTACGTGCACTGGAGAGGATGCTTTCCTTGCTAACTTCTCGAAAGCCCAAGCACACAGCCGCTGTTTCACAACCTATGTGAACAGTCGGTAGAGTACGCTCGTAAGTGTGAGTGGTCGCCTTCTCGCTTGGGAATGGGGCTCATGCTCCCACATAGCCACTCATTAAAAGTGAGGTCCCCCTCTATAATTTCAGTGAGTAGCTCTCCTAGGCACTCTCATGTTCCTTCACCAGAGCACTTCACTATCCCCAGTGCAGGAATGTCATCCAGTCCCTTGGATGTGTAGGCCCCCATGTGCAACAAGGCTCGGTCAAGAATCAGTCGTCACTTAATATTAGCACTCCGCGTCACCACCTGGGTTGGTTGAGGGCTGACTGGTGTTGAAGCCGCCGACAGATTCCGCTTGTCGGGTGTTGTATGGGTGATGGAGGTGGGCAGTGAGATATTCGGCTACAGATAGTTTTCATGTGATATCACCAGCACCTTCTTTGGGTGCAGCAGAAACCAGGCAGGAAACAGTCCTTTGTCCCTTGCCATGGGGAATGTCACTCCTTAGCACTAGTAACTCCGCACCCTTTCTCCAAATACCATTCACCCCTCCGCACCCCTAGCCCGAACAACGAACAACCCACTCCCCACAGCTGCTACAGCAGGGGACGAAGGATTGTCTCCTCTTCCCTGCCTAGCCTCTGCTGTATTGCCATAAAAAGTAACAGGTTGGCGATAAGCGGTTTAGGAAAACAGCCAGGCTTTTGCCGTGCTTTCTGGACCCAAGGATGGTGGCCACTATGACGTCGATCTAAACTATAGTGAACTATAGAAGGATGTAGTTGACTATAGTTCACTATAGTCACGTGTGAGAAGGCTTCATTGCATGAACCGCGAACGGCACATGATGAGCGCCCTTTTGTGGCCAGTGTCCTATAAAAACTTCAGTAGTGAATGTGACACTTAGCCCAATCACTTAAATCAGTGACTCAGGCAGTGCAATTGCCGACAGGCCACTGTAAGGCTAATCTCGCTTGTACATTTACACCACCACCGCCACCACCGCCTCCCAGTTGCGGCGGCTGAGAAGAATGGAACCATGCGGATGGAAGTGAAGGAAACGCTTAGCAGTACTGAGCAAAGCAGCAAAAAGAAAAGAAACAAAGGTGGGGGGAATTCCAGCAACGGGCTAGTCGGCGTCCGAAACATCCGTTGGCTGACTGATGTTGACTGTTCTTGCAGACTGAGCAGCTGCCAGTTCGTCACATCTGCTGTTGCACGCTGTGTCAGAGGTGCGCAAGCAGCATTGAGTTCAGGTTTTGAGTAGGGCTCGACGATCTGCTGTGACGGTCATACCTGGATGCGGCCTCCCTTCGTGAGCCCGTTCGAATTACCCTGTGGTGAGATCCATGGCGTCCTAATTAACGAGCATACTACGCCTTAGACTCGCACAGGTGTTGGCCAGGATCGAGCGGGCAGTTCAAATTATCTGGATTTCTGAATTAATAGGGGCTGAATTAACAAGCTTTTTCTATATTAAAGCCCACCAAAATGACATTTCTATTATTATTATTGCTAGTTATTATTCTCTGATACATTTCATGCACCCGAAAAAATATGTGGCCTCTATGTTGCCAAGTTCCAGAAGTGTGAGGGTCAGTGGCCTAGCCAGCAACCCTTTTGCTTGGTGAGCCCTTGCTGTGTGGGGTAATTGACTGACAGCTAGACAAGACAGGTAGAAGCTGTATGAAAGGAAATGCCTTGTTAGTGTGCAACTGAGGAGAATGCATTTTTTTTTCTTTCCCATTTGCCTTGCCTTTTATGCAGTTATTCCACATTTACACTTTTTCAAGTTCAGTGCAGAAGGGAAACTAAATTTGCGTCTTAAGTGCTAACTAAGTGTTTCCTTTTATATTGCTTATACTTGTACACTTAAGACTGCTAGCTTTGTTCAAAGGTCCACAATGTGACATGGTAGGGCCACTGCCATTCCACTGTGCTCTGACATAGGGTATGGTGAGGTCACGTAGAGGTAAAGTAAAATTCAAGAGCTCCACCTACGCCACCGTGCATTGACAGTCGGAACAAACTAGTGCTGTGATCAGAATATTGTGTGCCGCATTGTTTGGTTTATGTGGGATGTGCATGCTTGTGTAAGCAACTGAACAAGCAAGCGATGTCTCAGTACATCAGCATTTTTGTTGTACTTCCTCCCCTTTCGACAAGCATTTTGAAAAGACTGTGGAAGTTGCTGGTTACTCAAGCTTACAGTCTTCGCCTGACAACTGCATCCTTAGGACGTCCTGAGAATTTATTTATTATGATGTTGTGTTGTCTTGAGGACATCCTCTACTGATCCTCAACAAGTCCTCGCCTGATCCTGTTGTCCAGCCTCAGTACATTCTCATAAAATCCCCAAAATTGCCATGGAGGACCTTTTTGGTCGGTTTTGAGGGCATAAGATGATGATTTGGCACAGAGAATTCATGTTATCATTTGCTTGCTTACTGTGGGCATGCATTCACAAGAATCTTGAAAAAGCTTTCTTTTCCTTCTTTTGTGCTGGGTTCTGACAAAATCTTATTTCGCAAAAGTTTGGCCACGCTTAGCAAGACTGGCTGGTTTGATCACTACCTTTGTCAGTGGTCATGGGTTGTTGTTTGTGCAGTATTTTCTTGCAGTGACGGCTGTAGCCCTCTCTGGATTTTAGTTTTGCCACCTCAGTGGGAAAGTTGCTGAGACAAGTACAACTACTGTGGGCCGAAAATAAAAGTCCAACCCCAGCAGAAACAGGCAGTGGATAGGTCTTGGTTAAACATCAAATGTATTTTAAGATATATCCTGAAGACATATTTCCTGGGACAGAATTATTCTGTTCATTATGTCATTATTGACCGCAGCAGTGGCCAAGTCGTTTGAGCATCCGCCTCACATGCAGTAGGCATGGGGTTCAATCCCCAGTGCTGCCGGGTACCCACCGGTGATACAATGGGTACAAGCTTTCCCCTGCCTGGTGCTTGGCTTCTTTAAGGTGAAATGCTTAGGAAATAGGTCTTTGACCCCATCACAAGTATAAGAAAAAAAAAACCTTGTGCCATGCCGCTGTGGTCGCAGATGCCCTAGCGCCATAAAAATTCATCATCTTTATGTCATTATTGCACACAGATTTATTTAATGAAATGTGCAGTTTTATGTAATGAGAGCCTTATGTGTGTGAGATAAAGCGGGCTTGATTTAGTGCAATGCCTTAATATTGTCCTGCGAGAGGGCGTTTGTAGGACATTTAGAAATGTTTATCTTGTCGTCCAGCAGCGTACGAACTCGGGACATCCTTTTGAGGATGTTTTGCCATGATGCATGCGAAAGGTCCTGAGAACGTCCTGTTTGGCATGAGGATGTTTGTACTATTTGGGGACATCGTCCTCAGGAGGTTTGGTGTGCCTGCGACATGCTTGCTCCCCCCCCCCGGAATAGAGAGGGCTGGCACAGCTTGTCCTTTCCATCACCACTACTGCTCACACATTGCCTGTGACTATTCATCCTCCCCATCTATGGTCATTTGATGTGCTGCCTTACCTTTTCACTCAATATAAGTTGAATTTTAATCGGAAAATTTGTGAGCTTTTTTACTGCCCGCAAAGCGTGCACACTCCCATATTTATTTCTTTTGAAAATGATTCGATAAGTTCATTGATGCACTTAATTAGATTTTACTTCTTTGATTCAAGCTTGAGCAAATGGCTGATATTTGTTCATCTGTCAGCAGATGCTTTCCAAAAACCATTCCTTGGCTTTCACATTTAGAACAGGCATAAGATATCTAACGCCTGTTTGCTGTGCTTCCATGTGTGTTTCAAAGATAAAAATTGCCACTTCCACCTTCGGACCCACCTGTCTTTTCAATGCAGGTAATGAGGTTGTACAGTACACACCGAGCCTGCTTGACTTGGGCATTGAAGAGGACTCATCATTTGAAGCTGTTAACGAGCTCCTGTTGTCTGATGATGAAGTACCAAGCAGTTTATGCACAACAAGCATTGCTAGTGGTGAATCAATAAGTAGGCCCAACTCACTGGTAGCTTCTGGGAAATGTTCAGGCTTGCGGCAAACATCTTCCTCCGTCAGAGCAGCTGTGCAGACTGTGCCACGATCTGTCACGAAGAAAGGAACTTTGTCAAGCAAGAAACGCCGTGGGAGTAGCAAAAAGTGAACTTGACCGTGTTATGTGAATTGAGGGCAGCATGTCAACATGTTCTTAGCATGAACACGGGATCCAATTTAACATGAGTACCCACTTTCCACACTTTTGTTGGTACTTGCGAGAGTAGTACAACTGCCCCAAGTGTCAGTCACTATTTCAAGCGAGCAATCACCAAAACCTGTTTGAAGTGCCACCTTTAAAGTGATAGCTACGTGCACATTACAGGTATTCATGACCCTGTAATCTTAACAGCACAAATTACTGTTTATGTTGCGCATTATTAATTAACTGATTGACAAAGCAAACGTGTATTATAATTATCACTTCATTTTTATCTTACATAGCAGGCGAGCATTCCTTGTTCTGCCTCACGTTCTCGCTGTGTTAATTATTTGTTGCTTTTTGACATTTTTGATTAACTAGGACCTGCACATGTGTTATTAATATTGCAACATCAGCACACTGAGCAACAGTGGAGCTGAAGGAAAAGGTTATTCATTTTGTTCTTTGTAATCACAAATTTTTCACCTGGCTACACCCATGTACTTCTGTGTAGTAAAATACTGCACTGCACACTTCAAGACGGTTAAATAAAGTTTTTTGTTGACCATGTTGTTTGCACCTTTCTACTGATGTTTAACTGTCAGTGCGCAAAATGGAACTAACATTGTTTTTTGCAGTTTTCTTGGCCACTGATTCCTATTACATGTAGTAGAAATAGAGCAGGAAATGTGTGACTTGTAATCTGCACTGCACTCCTAGTATTGCTAAAAGTTCATATTTGTTTTTATAGTTCAGAGTGGATTAGTATTAGGATGTTGCGTATATTCATAACCAGCTAACAATACACATCTATTGGGTATGTTTTTGGAAAAAATTCATAACCTTTCGAGCTTCGAGCATTTTTGACGACCATATGAATTGAAAATGGGGTTCAGGAATGGGAGGGTGGCTTCCCGAAATAAAGTCAACTTATGGCACCCCGTGATGGCCGGTTGGCTAGCATAGCTGTTTAACCGAGGAAACAAAGTAGCAATACAGAGGCACATATACCTATTTTGAAAACCTGTGGTGGAGGGGGAGAAACGGGGTGGGCTGGTGGGTGGGGAAGAAAGAAATAGCTAAGTAAGGAGACTAGAGAAATGATGCCGGCCACCACAACTGGTGCCACGCACAGCAAAGTGCCCTGCTAGCTGAATCTGGAAACATGCGTGCATGCGTCATGAAAGCATTTCTGAAGGTAAACATATTCAGCAGAATTCTGCCTGAGCAGGTGAAACACAGTGACAGCAACTTTATTTAATGTCTAAAAAGCCTCGGTGGTTTACCCAGTGCAAGTTCATCTACTCTATATTTCGTTAAACAAAAAAAGATGTAGTTAACTTACCAATGTGTCAGTAGCCTTGGTGTTTCTGAAAAGTATAATAAAACACACCAAAACACTCATGCTTGGTGAGGAAAAGAAAGAAAGGAAAAAAAGCCAGCACCTGATATAAAATTTAAAAAATTGAAAAAAAAACTTTACGGAATCTACATTCACAGAAGTCCAGTCACACCAGATAATACCTCGAGTAGGCTGGCTGAACCCAGTAAGTCTAAAAAAATCCTCTGTACCGCTCTGCATTTTTTGCGATTTACGCGAGGGAGAAGGATCTCCCGAGCATCTAAAGGCAGGCTTAGGCGACGCAGACGTACATTCATTTTATTTCGTGCAGCCTTGTGCTTGTCGCATTGCCACAAAATGCTTCCGTCTTCTGCTTCAACTTGGCACAGAGTGCAAACTGGAGACTGAAGGCGGCCTACTTTGTAGCCAGGCGGGCATGCCTGCGCTGTCGGTGCATAGGCGGAACACATGAAGGTCTTTAAGCCACCCATCTTCCCATGACTATATAGACGAAGCTTTTCTGTTTAGAGGCCAGAAGAGAGAGATTCAAAATGGTTGCAAGCAGGGGCTATGTGGCGTCTATGGTCATTTGGTGGTGTCAGAGATGGTGTAATTGTAACCTTTAAGTATAGGCCGAACTGGCGATCGAGACTGCCAGTGTGGGATGGGACCCACTGAATGCCAACGTTTATGCCAGCTTCTGAAAGATCCTGTAGCCTGGCACTCTCCACAGGGCCCCTGCGTCCGAGACCTGCTCACTGGCTCAGCTGACAAAACCTCGAGCATATTGATAAGCGGTCTCGTTCCCCTGGACGCCTGCATTGGCCGAGACTCATACCAGATCCTTTCTATCATTTGGCATCGTTTTGTATGCAGTGGCAGAGTTATGTTTCTTCGTGAAGTTGCGAAGGGCCATTTTTGAATCGCTAAGAATGGTGCTGGTGCCTTTCTGAACGTTCCGTAGTGCTATTTGACCTCTTCACTTGGACCGTGCAGCGTGCTCACAGCGAAAGCGTCTTTGCCTGTAAGGTTGTATTCTGCCGCATCAGCATACATGGCACTATTGTCCCTTTGGAACTTTTTGCCTAACGTTTTCGCCCTGGCTCTTTCCTGGCCTTCGTGATGATTTGCTTGCACATTCCGGGGAGAGGTTTTACCCGAATGTATTCGCGCATCCCTATCTGTAAGATTATCTGGCCTGAAGGGTACTCACCCCTGTGCCTAAGCAGGATGCAGAGCCCCGGCTCAGTCTGCCAGAGCCGCTGCTCTTGCAATGTGAGTTGTGCCTCAATGAGCTCTTCTAGGGTGTTGTGGACCCCGAGAGACAGAAGCCTCGCAGTGCAAGTGTTTCTGGGGAGGCCGAGAGCCTCCTTGTACAAACACCTGTCTTATCAGACAATTCAGCTTTTCACTCTTGGCCTTCTTGAAGTCGCCACGTTAATGAGCCGTACTTTGTTCTGGACCGAGGTCGTCAACCTGTCTAGCATCTGGATTGTGTAAACATCCCAAGCACCCGTATCGTGTCTACCTCCGGGATTTCATTTCCCTGGATTTCCAATCGTATCCTGTTCGGCTTCGTTTTGCAGGCCCTCCCGTTATGATGACCAGCAGTGTCGACTTTTGTGGGGAGCATCCCAGTCCTGCGCGATGGGCGTGGGTGTACAACGTCCGCCGCCTCAATCTGGCTGTCCAATCCGTAGCTTGCCCAAATCATGACATCAGCATATATATAGGGTGTGTCTAACACCCTCTGTGCCATCAAGCTTCCTAGGAAGCGTGATCAGCGCAGTGTTGAATAAAAAGGGGGATAAAACTGACCCTCTGCGGCACACCCCAAACAACACAACTACCCCAGGTCAAAATTCAAAGTGGGTCCACTTCAAAGTGGTTTATGGAACAAGTACCACTTGCAAGTGGAACCACTTGAGCAAGTGGGACCACTTTTGCAAGTGTCATCACTTGACCAAAGGGACCATTTGGAGCTACAAGGTCAAAAAAAATAATTGGAAATTTCAATTAGAACCAGCAGGATATTTCAGTTCGTTCCAACTAGGTTTTGAAATTGGTTTCAAATCATTTGAATTTTAAGGTGCAAAAGAGAAACTGATACTTGAGGACTGCAGGGCAATGCTCACCATGTTGTCACAGGAGAACTGCGCATGCCATCATGGAAATCAACACACACACACATACAAGTATACATCATGCACAAGAAACACATATACATTAGTAAAATTGGCTCATGTTTACATCCGCAGAACGCACTACGGCTCCCATATATATAATCCACTTCTAACACTCTCATACTATGGCCAGTGGCGCTTGCCCATTGAGCGCAGTTATTTCATATAATTTCGACCACAGTGACTTGGCAAATGATGAATGCAATTGAGTCGGTTAAGCTGCTAATAGTTCTTATTTTAAGAATCGTTTTAGTCTTCCCTTAATTGTTTGCCAAATATGCAAATGTTCATATGGATTGTGGCCCAATTGTGGCCACTTGCAGTCTAGTGGCACCACTTGAAAGCAAGTGGGACCACTTGTAAAACACTTGATATTGCCGCCAGGTGTCCCCGGGCGGCGTCTTGAGGACGAAGAAGTGAGACGCGCGTGCTCTTGGCAGCTGGGGCACTGCTTGATTCCTTGCGGCCTTTTTTATTCTGCATTCCATTGTGACATTTTGTCACAAATGGCGGCGATATTTTCACCTGGGACATCCTCTGGGCGTCCTGAAGATTAATTTTTGAGGACAGTGTGTTGTCCTGGGGGAATCCTGTATTGATCCTCAACAAGTCCTCACTTAGTGCTGTTATCCGGCCTCGGTATGTCCTCAGGACATCTTCAAATTTACTCTGGAGGACCTCCTCTGTCTGTTTTCAGGCCGTCAGATGACGATTAAGCCCAGGAAATGTGGGTCACTATTTGCTTAGTTATTGCAGACATTGTGCAGAGGGATTGTGAAACAGCTTCTAGGAAACAAATTTTACGAAAGTTTCACCATGCTCAACAATTGACCGGTTCGTTCACCACATTTCCATGGAGGTTGTTCTTCAAGCAATCTTTTCATACAGTGATAACTATAACTCCTAGGAGTTGAATTCTGCCGCCTCAGTGTAAAAGCCGCTCAGGGGCCAGATTACGCAACTGTGACAAATTCTGTCACAAATTATTGACAGTGACATCAAAATGAAGACACGATGAGACGTCACCACGTGACACAACGAGGAATCAGCCAATTACAGCAGGGCGGCACCCCGAGAGCATTCGAGGAATGCACGGGATTGAAAGTTAAAAGAAGCAACGGTTCTTCACTCCTTTTAACTTTCTATCCCGTGCATTCCTTCCCCCTTTCCTTTTTCAACTTACGCCTCATGGCACACTTCTCGAATAAAAAAAAAACCGTCTGCTTATTTTTTGTAAAGAACTGAGCAACGATGAAAATAACAAATTTTATTTTGCCAGAACATTGTGTTTAAAGTTTGAAAATATTAAGCAAAACAAAAAGCGTTCGAAGTATTGTGCTATTAAATTGGCTGGTGGGTAACTTTCGGTGCCGCGAGGGTGTGCTGACGGCAGTAAAAAGGCCGCTTTGCACGAAAGCAGCTGTTTCACGCCGTGTTATTGTTTGTTTTTTTTTTGCGGGGCGTCTGGAATCGAGCTACTGAAAAAAATTGCAACGAATGCAGTGAAGGCTACGTGACTACCGAAGCACTTGGTACGAAATCGACGAAGACAACTTGTTGAAGTATGTGTTGACCCGCCGCGATAGCTCAGTGGTTAGGGCGCTCGACTACTGATCCGGAGTTCCCGGGTTCGAACCCGACCGCGGCGGCCGCGTTTTTATGGAGGAAAAACGCTAAGACGCCCGTGTGCTGTGCGATGTCAGTGCACGTTAAAGATCCCCAGGTGGTCGAAATTATTCCGGAGCCCTCCACTACGGCACCTCGTTCTTCCTTTCTTCTTTCACTCCCTCCTTTATCCCTTCCCTTACGGCGCGGTTCAGGTGTCCAACGATGTATGAGAGATACTGCGCCATTTCCTTTCCCCCCAAAACCAATTATTATTATGAAGTCTCTGTTATTCGGCTCCTTCGATCGATGACAAAAATGCCAAAAGGTGAGGCGTTGCAGTATGTGACGAGTGGTTGTTTCTTTCCCCTTGGGAAACAGAAGACCACGAAGTGCCATTTGCTGGGAAAAATAAAGTGCTTTGCCAGCATAAGCGTGCCTTATTTATATGTAGCTGTGTGTCACAGAGGTGACGACGGCACCCACCCCTTCTGCGCACTAACTTTACAAATTGCCTCCAACACCCGCTGTACGCATTTGCTCACCGTCGGTTGTGCAATGCAGACGTACGCCTCATTATCAACGGCAGCCTGAAAGCCGCCCGTGGCAAAGAACCGCAGTCCACATATAGCACCTGCCGCCGCACCGACAGCGCATTCGCACTAAAACCTCCCAGTTCATCGGCGACTTCGTCACACAGCCGCTCCACAGTCTGCTTCTCTAGTCGAAAAAGGCATCGAAACAGCTCGTCCGGCAAGTTAAACGCGTCCTCGTGCGCTTTCCTTCGCCGTTTCTCGCGCCAGCGCAGCCGCCTCAGCCGTATCGCCGCGTACACCGCCGCCATTTTCTGTCACAAAGGCAACAGTCAAATTGACGGCCTCAAAACTGTGACAAAAACTGTCAAATAGCGGCAGCATAATTAGGTGTGCAACGTCATCTGCAGCCACCCATGACGCAAAAAAGCAAAATGGCCGCCGGCCACGACTGACCAATAGGAGCGAGTCTTATTGACACGTACTTTGTGACAAGTATTTGACAATTTTCCTAATTGACAGTTACAATATATCTCCTCAAGTCACATAATTTTTTTGTCAATTGTTTCTTACATTACATCGCTACTGTACACGTACAAGATCTTTTAAAATTGGCTGTGGTTTAGCTATGGTTAAACCTGGTAGGTAGCGAGAGCTACAGGCAATGGCCACGCTTAGGCTTCGCTGTGGTTAAGCGATGTAATGCTACTGATGATTTACTTGGCTAATCTCTATCTATGCTTGTTTCGTTCCAACGCTGAAGTCTGGCTTCCTTCAGAGACGCCAAACTCGGCACGTCGTCTTCTACCGTCGCGGATTTACTGTCGGAGGCTAAGCGAGCTCGTCTAGCCGCGTCGTCATTACGACGCTTATCGAGACGTTTGACACGCTTTTCTTCAGTCTCTTTTGCACGCTGTCTCGTCCTTGTTTCGTTGCGACGCCGAAGTCTGGCTTCTTTCAGCCTAGCCTAGCGTTTCAGCCGTTCTCCATAACGGCCGAAGCACAAGGCAGCGTTTCTTCGGCATCGCGTCAGCGAGTGGGCTACTGGCTTCGCCGGAGTCGAAAATTCAGCGCTTGGAGCGAGGCGACGCAGGGAGACGCAGATATCTGGCGAGGCCAGATCTCCGCGTCGGCGCCGGAAATACCTCATCGGTTGGGATTGGTGGGGCCAAAAGCCGCGGCCCGTTTCTGCGAAGGCAGCAGCGCCCCTTAGCTATACGGACAGGGGATAATTGAGGGGCTTTACCCACGATGTCACCCCAACCCCGTATGGTGACGCCAGTTCGTATGCCCTCATGTGTTTGGTCGCCCTCTCCTGCGGGCTCCGAGCGATGACGCCGGTAGACGAGACGCTGATGCGACGCCGAACGCTGCGGCTCGCCTCCCGCTATGCCGAACCGTATGTATATACACATTGAGACAGCCCATCTTCCTCTACTACGCATGTGCACAACTAGCGAGGCGAGGGGCTTCTGCTTCACGACGAGCGCAACGGCGGATCGAGTGACGTCATGCTAGATGTGCGCCCACACAAGCGTTTGCGGGTAGGTAGGACCTGCTCTCAAACGCTTCTGCGACCACGGCCGAGGTGCAACCATGGCGAAAGTGCGACCATGCTGAAGAGGCGAAGCGGCTACAGTTATGTAGCTCTCGCTACAATAAACATGCAGTTTTTAAGTAATGAAGGCCGAGTGCGAGAAATAGAGCTCGTTTTAAATGCCATAATATTGTCCTGCGATATGACGTTTCTAGGACATTTGAGGAATTTTCATTCTCGAGTCGTCCAGAAAAGTACAAACTGAGGACATCCTCATCAGTACATTTGGCTGTGATGCACTCAGAAAGTGCTCAGAACGTCCTGCTCAAGATATGGACGTTTTGACCATTTGAGGACGTCTTCAGGACGTTTAGTGTTGTCTGGGATGTGTTCCGACTCGAGTTCCCCCTTGGTGAGCTCCGCAGTCCTGTCAGACAAAAGATTCCTTACGTTGTCGGGTAATGGGGGAGATAAATAGTTTCTTCCTGCTTAACCGCGGCTGACACAGTTCAAAACCGCCCGGACCCCACCTCGTGATCGTGTACGCTACCGAGCGTACGCCGACCACGGCGGGCCTAGGTCTGAGGGAACAAAGGAACGACACTGGCTGATACAAACAGGCACTTATTGCTACAACAAATATGCCAGGAAGCAACAAAACACTCTAAGGAATTAATCGAGGCCGTCCGACTCGCCAGCAGGATTGCGAGCGAATGTTCGCCTACGCTAGGGCACGGGATACTCCGCGGCCAGACGGGACGAGATGCGGGAGTACGGTGCGGGAGCTACTTGGTTCGGGACAGTAGGTTTTTTTCAGGAACACAGAGTTGCGTTACAGAGATGTCCCATTCCGTATCCACGGCGCGCTTCGCGCGCAGACGACTTTGGCGCAAAAGTAGTGCACAAAAGCCATAGTAGCGAAAACGCAACAGCACACGACGCTAATGAAAGGTTTTTGTTTTCCGAAATGCTGTGAAAAACCTCTTAAAATGTTGAAGCTACAACATTTTTTTTCAAAAACATATCTATTTTTAAAAGTGCGCCTGTTAAGCACGAAATATTGGCTTTTGTTGTCTGCAATGCTTGGCCAATAGGAGAGCAAGCCATCGCTTATTTTGAGCAAACTTTGCATTTACATGCTTTTCTGCTCGTTTGTTGCCATTTATAGACATCATATTGAATGATAGGACATTCTTGATTATCTAACATTGTTTTTTTCATTATTTTTTGGCCAAAAGTTGTAGTTCTGCTGTCGGTAGCTCTTCGCCCCATGATTCAATTAGAGCGCCCATGATGGTACAGGTGGTCTTGAGGAAACTCCATGCAAACTCCCATAGGCGGGGCGCCAGCTTTCCCTCTAGTTAACAGTAAGAAACTCTAAGCAGAAAGCGGAGCGCCGCGGGCGATACGTCCGCTCCCGACGACGTTCCCCAGCCCAAGAGTCGTGCTGGTCGTGCTCTGTTCCGCGCGCGCGCAGCAAGCCGTCCGTGGCTCTTGTTAACCAGGGAATCACGTGGCGCGCCCCGCATCGAGGCGATGCTGTTGCTGCAAGGTGCATCGCGGGAAAGATAACCAAAAGGGGAAGTCGTGAGGGAAAGTCCCTGCAGTGTACTTATAGGTGTGTCGCCCTACGTCTAGTTCCGAGAGGTTGTAGAACATCGCCTCGTGCGGGACGTTATCGAACGCTTTCTTCAAATCCGACCCCAGGATAACCCGCATACCGTGGCCGTTCACCGGGTCTACAACAGGCTCACTACGCCCACTGCAGGGCAAAGGCTTCTCCCATATGTCTCTCCAAATAACTCGATTTGTACTTAGCCAGCTGCAGCCACCGTATCCCCGCAAACTTCTTAATATCTTCCGCCCCCTGCTACTTGCTTTCTCAATTGGAATCCACTCAGTTACACTTAAGGAACAGCAGTTACCTTGCCTTCGCATTACATTCCCTGACCAAGCCCATTTCTTCCTCTTAATTTCAACTAAGATATCATTAACCGGCTTTTGTTCCCTCATCCATTCTGCCCGCTTCCGATCTCTTAACGTTACATATAATTTTTCTTTAGATAGCTTGCTGCATTGTCCTTAAGCTGAACCCTTTTTGTTAGCCTCCACGTTTCTGCCCCCATAGGTGCACACCGGTAAGATACAGCTGTTGTATACTTTTCTCTCGAGGGATATTGGTAAACTGCCATTCATGATCCTGTCATATGCGCTCCACCCCATCCTTATTATTCTAGTTATTCCCCTCTCATGATCCGAATCAGCGGTCACTACCTGCCCCAATTAGACATTCCCTTAACTCTTCCAGCACCTTGCTACCAATTGTGGACTGCTGTCCTCTTGCGAAACTGTTGAACATTACTTTGGTTTTCTGAGTGTTAATTTTAGACCCACCGTTCTGCTCTGTCTAACTCATTGATCATGCTTTGCAGTTCATCTCCTGAATGACATAGCAAGACAATGTCATCAGGGAATCGCAGATTACTTATTCTTCATTAGCTCTTATTCCCGACTGTTTCCAATCCAGGCCTCGGAACACCTCCTGTAAGCAGGCGGTGAATAGCATTGGCTAGATAGTGTCGCTCGGCCAGACACCCTTCTTTATTGGAATTTTATTGCCAACTTTATGGAGCATTATAGTAGATGTTCAGTCGTTATAGATATCTTCCAGTATTTTGACATAAGAATCTTCTACACAGATTCCGCAATGCCTGCATGACTGCTGAGGTTTCCATCGAGTCCAATGCTTTCTCGTAATCAATGAAGGCTGCATGTAGGGGCTGGTTATATTCTGCGCATATCTCTATCACCTGATTGATATAGTGTGAATATGGTCTACTGTCAAGCATCCTTTACGAAAGCCTGTCTGATCATTTGGCTGATTGAAGTCTAAGGTTATCCCGACTCTGTTAGCAATTACCTAAGTAAATACCTTGTAGGAAACAGACAGTAAGCTGATCGGTCTGTAATTTTTCATATCCTCGATGTTTCCTTTCTTATTGACTAAAAATGAAATGGAGAGTTGTAACGTCAAGTTTTATCGCCTTCATGGAGTACTCGCCTTTTATCTCCATTTGTCTCCCACTGCTGGCTTCGCTTTTTATCGTTGCACGTTTATTGCTTGAGCTGCACACGTGCCATGATGCCATCCCGCGGGGAACTAAAAAAATTCAAGGAGGCACTTAAGACAACTTCCGTGCAGTAAAGTGATAGCATTTGTGCTTGCATTATGGCGCGATCTGCTGGGCCGGCGTCGTACATTGCGATGGAGGTTTTCAGTGGGCTCCACCTGATTGCGGTACGACACATTAAGGAAGAAGTAAATTTACCGGAAATGTACTTTTCTACTCGGTTAATTGTGACATCTGTAATTTATATGCTCATAATTACTCATGTAAACTTCTAAGACAACTCTGCATTCAAGATGCGCCTTCATTCACCTGCAAACATTGAATCATCGTGGGGCAGTCGTCGTGGGAAGAGGAAGCTGTTCTGAACGGCTGTCTTGAAATGCTTCTAGCTGGAAACAGCGCATCGGCAGTTGGCCGAGGTCTTCCGACACCTAGAGTTACCATGGGCTCGTACAAACTTGTCCTCCCTCAACTTCCTACTGGTAATGTTCTCCTCAACACTGTCTTTCTGCATGCTGACCTCAAGGGTCGCCTATACCGTGCTCCTGACTTCCTAGAGGCACTCGCGCAGATTTTGGACCTCCGTGAGATTCTGCAGAGTGGTGAGCTGGGCGAGTCGGTACATGATTGCAGAAAGAAAACCAGTGCAAAAGACGGGGACACAGAACAGGAACACAGGATGACGCTGGACTATCGATCGACTGCATTTATTTCAGAAACAATCACATTTATACCCATTCAGTATCAAACCACGCTTGCGCACACATGGCAGATTTACAAGAAAAGGTAGATTGCAGCATCACTGACAAACATCAGGACCGCAACGATTGTACGACACGTTACGTTAAGGAGTTCAAAAATCTAATTTCTTTATCTAATAGACTAACCGTCGTGTCACTTACACATCGATCTGCTTGCATACCATATCGGCGTAGAGGCATGCCATAGAGGCATACCATATCGTTACACAAGCAGATCGATGTGTAAGTGACACGACGGTTAGTCTATTGGATAAAGAAACTAGATTTTTGAACTCCTTAACGTAATGTACGTGTCGTAATATGGTTGCGGTCCTGATGCTTGTCAGTGATGCTGCAATCTACCTTTTCTTGTAAATCTGTCGTGTGTGCAAGCGTGGTTTGCTGAATGGGTATAAATGTGATTGTTTCTGAAATAAATGCAGTCGATAGTCCAGCGTCGTCCTGTGTTCCTGTTCTGTGTCTCCGTCTTTTGCGCTGGTTTTCTTTCTGCAGTGAGATTCTGTGTATTGGCTATAGTGCCAAATGAGCCACGTTTGGATGGTTACCTGCAATAGCTGTTACTCAAAGCAGAAGTTTATTAACAAAGCAGAGTTCCATGTCAAAGGTTTAAAGTGTATCGTATTTGACCTGAACACAAAAAACGTCAAGGTTAAGCTACTGTGGCTTCCACGCCATATGGAGCATTGTGGAAACTTTGGAGCCTTTTGGAACTGTACAAACTATCGAGCGTGATAAGTGGTCGTGCCCCGGCAGTATGGAGCTCATGGAAACAGTGAACCATGAAATTTCCCCCATGCTTAAGGACTGAGTGTCAACAAGTACAATTCCTCACACGCTCAATGTTCTCGGAGTACTGGCTTTAGTTGTTATCCCAGGTAGGCATCCGCTGTGTTTTCATTGTAGCCGACTGGGCCATGTACGGCGTCAGTGTCGTACGCCTCGGTGCACCCAATGCAGATACTTTCGGCACACAGTAGACAACTGTGTCATGAGCTAGCTATGCTGACAGGTTACGCCGGGGTAACTGGACACATGAGGATGAGGTGGTGTCAGAACATATTATGGATGTGTCGGATGTTGTGGACGCGTCGGGTGAACTGACTCATGAGCTCCAAACAGAATGGGGACCAAAGGCTCCCGTGCAAAATAGCAGCAAGGACAGCCTGCAAGTATGGACCATCTGGATCCCCGTATCCAGACCCAGGTCTGCTACTTTGAGTCCTGTGCTTGCTGCTCAGGAGCCATCTGTCACCCAGGGATCACGACCCCTTCTGTAGAGCCAGTGGAGATGCTACAGCCAGTGAATGTGCGACATGCCTTCTTCGCCGGTGATTCCCCTCGTCTGTTCAGCGCTGCTTTTCCAGATGTCCGCTCGCGCCGACGATCCCAGCCGAAGAGCCCCATGCCCCCCTCCCGCGCGCGGGCTTCAGCAGTCTCACGTACAGCGACGCTGGCGCCCTCCCTTGCCAGTTAGTGTAACTCACAAAGGAATGCGTTTCTCCTAGAGGTGAGGCTGCTGCTGCACGGTGCCTCGCGGGAAAGCAAACACAGGGGGCTGCAGGGCAGGTCCCCACATCCCCCCAACCTTAAATACACCCACGCGCCTGAAAGTACATGCTATGGAGGAGTCTCCTTGTCTTCATGTCCTTGAGGCACGCCTTGCAGCGGAGGTCACGCCGACAGCGTCCACGCAGACTTCCGCGGTGTTCCGAAGGCAGCGTGAAGGTCTCCGCTGGGACGACTCGCATGGCCCGCGGACTACCGTGTCCGCAGGCCCGCGAATAGAAGGCTGGTGGGAAAACTGCAGGCCAGGATTCTGCAGTAGTCGCCAGGGCAGCAGCAGCCGGAGTTGACCGCTGACTGATCTCGCCACAGCTGCCCCGGATGGATGCGGCGAACAGGATACAGGCCGCTCCGTCGCAGCAGGTGGCAGCGAGACGATGTGCTCCGAACAGGAAGCCTGGGTGGCTCCACTGGATCTGCAAAATTGCCGAAACGCTCTCGGCGTGCCATTAACGTAGGTCACAGGAGGGGAAACGGCATCCGCAAGGGCCTCGTGGCACAATGCCTAACTCGCTAGCAAAACGTGTCCGCGGCTGTGCAAACGCAAAGTTCGAGTGAACAAAGCCCTTTCTTGAGTTGGAGACTTCTCAGTTCGTGCGAGGTTACAAAAAAAAAAAACGGGCGGGCAGCAAAGTGCGCCCCCTCTCAACACCACGGTCCGGTGGTCGTGTACCTTCTGACGTGGTGCAGGCAGCTCCGAAAAGCCTCAGGCCTAACTACCACTCCGACAACGACCGTGAACACAACAAAGACCCGAAACGGGTTACGTGCGCGCAGCCACGAGGAGACATCAGCTTTGTGGGGTGGTCCTACCCCGCTCACTGCACAAAGCAGCTTCTGAGCAGTCGGCGCTCACCGTATCGGAGCGCCCGGTTCCGAGCTGCAATACCATGGCCAGCGAGCTCGTAGCGACACCCGTGGCCCCAGGCCATCCGGAGCCGCGACTCCCAGAGTCGAAAAAGAGACAGTAGAAAAAATGTACAGAAACTCGGACCACCCACGCGGCTTCCGTACTGACTCGCTTCGGGCTCGGCAACTCCGCGGGCGCTAGGCCTCGCGCTCCCTCGATGCGGACCAAGCGGTCCTCATGAAGAAACTCCAGGGAAATTTAAAAATGTGCTGAGCATGTCGAAAAGTTCAAACATGCTGCAGCGCAATACACCTCGCACTCAAGAAAGCATGCTGCAGGTCCTAGCGATCAAAATTCACTCAAGGCCTAGCACTTGTCAAGTCCGGACAGAGCATTCCTCGAACCGAACCGGCAGTCGTCCAACGTTCCAAGAGTGGGCCCCACGTTGGGCGCCTGATCTGGGGTTGAATTGGGGAGATATAAATACGTTCTCCCCACTCAATCGCGGCTGACACGGTTAAAAGCCGCCCGGATGCCACCCCGTGATCGCGTACGCTACCGAACGCACGCCAACCACGGCGGGCCTAGCTCTAAGGGAACAAAGGAGCGACACATTGGCCGACACAAACAGGCATTTATTGCTACAGAAACAATAACGCCAGCTAGCAACAAGGTACGCTAATGAATCGAGGTCGTCCGACTCACCAGCAAGGTTCCGAGCGAATGTTCGCCCACGCTAGGGCAAGGGATACTCCGGAGGCCGGACGGGACGAGTACGGGAGCGGGTCTCCCCGTCGCTTCCTTGCCCCGCCGGCGAAGAGCGGAGCCGCGAGCGACGCGTCCGCTCGCGCCGACGATCCCAGCCGAAGAGCCCGTGCCCCCTCCCGCGCGCGGGCTTCAGCAGTCTCACGTACAGCGACGCTGGCGCCCTCCCTTGCCAGTTAGTGTAACTCACAAAGGAATGCGTTCCTCCTCGAGGTGAGGCTGCAGGGCAGGTCCCCACAGCGCGTGTGCAAGCGGCCAATCCGGCAGCTCCACCACTTCCCTCGTTCCCCGTGCCATCCACGCTGCTGGCTGTGCCGCAAAGCTTTTGCCCCGATACCGCGGCCCTTACCGTGTCATAGCCGGACTCGGTCCCGTGACATACCGTCTTGAAGACCTGCCCGAGCGTCACTCACGCGGTGTGCACCGCATTTTTCCAGAGCATGTTTCGAACATGAAGCAATATGTCTCTGGCGCCCGGAGTGACAGCGGCGCAGATATCTGCGCCCTGCTCGAGCCTGCCTGCGCATGCGCAGACCGGCCCCTGCGTACACCGTAGGCGCACCGTCTGTACACCTAGGATGTGTCCATCGAGTTGGGGCTTAAGTCGGCATCACTGCGGGCACCGGAGACTTATAGCTTCATGTTCGAAACATGTTCTAGAAAAATGCGGTGCACACCACGTGGGCAACGCTCAGGCAGGTCCTCGAGACGGTATGTCACAGGCCCGATCCGGGCAACGACACGGTAAGGGCCGTGATATCGGGGCAAAAGCTGCGTGGCACGGTCAGTAGTGCGGATGGCATGGCAAATGAGGACCAAGTCGCCGGTCGAAAGGAGGGAAGTGGTGGAGCTGCCGGATTGGCCACTTTCACACGCGCATGAGCCATGAGAAGGTTGCGCTGGGTTTCGAGGTGGGCGCGACGAAGCCTTTGGGCGGAGTCTGGTGGCGACGCAGTAGGGTGGGGCAAGTCCAAGTGCTTGTCGAGGGTGATAGAGGGTGTTCTGCCAAAGACGACCCAGAACAGTCACATGTGTTGTTTCTTGCGCCGCAGTGTTGACGGTGAAAGCTGCAGCAGGCACAAAACGATCTCAGTTTGTGTGGGACGAAGCAACTTAGGACGCAAGTATATCCGCCAGGGTACGGTTGACATGCTCCATGAGGCCATTGCACTGCAGCTGATTGACGAGTGTAGTGGAATGCGCGATGTCGAAAGAGCGGAGGGCTCGCTCAAATTCGTGTGACATGAAGCAGCTCTTAGTCCGTGATGAGGCGTCGGGGTACACCGTGCCGGAGAACGAGATGCCGTTCCACAAACGACGGCATGAGCGGACGACGTGCCAGAAACGGGCAGTGCTTCGACCCACATGGAGAAGCGGTCGATCGCAACCAGAACATTCCAGTTGCCGGCGCGCGTCTTTGGAAACGGGCCCAAATGGTCGAGTCCAACCAGCTCGAAAGGTGACTCGGTGGCGAGAAAACCTGCATGGGTGGCTTGGGCTTCCTGTATTGGCGCGTCTGGCAGGACGCCACGTGCTCCTTGGCATCTCTAAACGTTGTAGAAATTGTAGAAATTGTCTCGTGCTCTACTATGCACGGTACGTCTGACACGCACTCTATATTGCTCTTATTTTATATTGACTTCGAAGACGGATGCTATTTGCAACGGTCATTGCATGGACATTCCTGCTGCCCTAACGGCTGTGTGCAATTATCCTATGTTAATTGGCGCTGAGTCATGATGAATAGCTCAGTCGTTACTAATCACCGAAATAAAAGATGCATAAAAATTCATATGATTGGACTTAGCTTCACTGCGGCGTTAGTTCGCATCTACCGACTGTTTGTGCCAAGTACTTGGTCATACATGCAAAGATACGTTCGTAACAAACTGCTGTTAAAAAACCTCGCTAAAACCCTCCCGAGTAAACTTCTCGTCAGAAGAATTTTTAAAACATTGCGTGGAAAATGTATATTTAGAGAAGTTTTTAAAACGTTTCTGAATACACCTCTTGATAAACCTCCATCCCTGAGAGGTAACTGCCGGAGGGGCCAATCATCAATCAAAAAAGAGCAGAGTAGAGAGGCGGGCAAGGAGGGTATGCGAGGGTCGGCGGCGCGGCGGAAAAGTTCACAGAAAGGCGCTACTTTCAAAATCACGTTGTCGGACTGTGGGGAGGCGGTCAATGGCGACTTTTCTCTGAGCTGAAATAGCACATGTGAAATAGCGTTAACAGCAAAACATCGGCAAATGTCTTCTCAAATGCAAGTGTTGCGCAAAAGACTTCCAAACTATACAGGCAGCGATACAGGCGCAAGCGTGCGGATGCTTGTTCACACCGAGAATGGCACGGGCGCACGGCAGAAGCGCGTGGCATAGGTAGCTAACATGTTGCGCCGCGCGCAATGTGTTTTCCTGCTCGCACCGCCCCTACGACCAAGAAGCTCGAAACTTGGGGAAAAAAAGGCCGTCAGCTAGAGGTTTGCGTGCAGCCTGCATGCTTTGCTGCAAACGACAAAGCGTCACCTAGTACGTGCCGCAATGCGCTCGGCCGCCGTGTGGCTGTAGCGTACGATTTTGGCGCCTCGTTGATAGCCAATGCGCAGCGCCCCCGCTGTTGGCTTAGTAGCTTGGTGAATTTACGGCAATATTAACGCGGTCGCAGGCCTAAAGCAAGCGTGCTCTTCGACGTTGGCTGTGTTTCACGTGCTGCCGTATCACTACACGAGGTTCCCGTTGTCAAATAATTAAGTACTCAGTTTGTGTAACGACAACTGCTCTGCAAGATAATGTATCACTACACGAGGTTCCCGTTGTCAAATAATTAAGTACTCGGTTTGTGTAACGACAACTGCTCTGCAAGATAATGCTAGAGAAAAGACAATTCACAGTCAGTACACTGCAATTTTCAGTGCTTCGCTTATCTTGGAACACCATTTCTCAGAATATTTATTCGGTTTTGCTACTTCTAGTTACCACATGTCAACTACTTTTCTGCAGCAAATTGGTACAAGAAATCTTGGCAGCGTATGTGTAGCTGCAGTGCAGTACAAGTCATGAACTGTTCTCAGGAATGCCACGTGTCAAGAAGACAAAATTATGCAGCTAATAAGTGCAACATACATAGCCTTCTCTTTCTGTTACTGGATGGTAACGTAAAAGTAGGAGCACATCTGTAAATAATGAAAACATGGACCCTTGCTTATATGAGTCTTCTAATGTGAGACAAAAACTGCTTTCTGGTATGTGTCTGTTATAAAGGGGTTCAACTTATTAGTGCTACTACAAGAACCTTTCAGTCAGAAAGTCAAGTGACGCCAAAATGACATCAAGCAACAGATATAAAATATATAATCACACCTTTATACGACCAGAACAGAAACTTGCTCATTCAGAAATTCGATTTCATAGGCTGCTATTCAGGCTAATTATGAGCATTAAGGAGTATGTAATAATTAGCATCCGAGTACAGCCATATGGGTACAAAGGAAAGCTAGACTGCCTTCTCAGGAGCTATGGAGTTGGAAGAAAAATTCATCCTGATTCAGGGATCAAACCCAGGAACACTGCCTGTCAGGCGAAGTCACTCTACCAACTGTGCTAACCAGGACAGCTAGCAGATGGCAGGGTGAGGCTGAATTCATCAACAACTCAAAGCAGGAACATGTAATCACTCCCTAATTGAAATCTACTCCACCTTGCAAAATACACGGACTAATTATGAGCATGGCATAATTATTGTGAAATCTACTATAGCGTGAGCAATGTACGTCACTGAGCTTGTTGGCCCACCATTCGAGAAACGATAGTGGTAGCACAGATAAAGGCAAGGGATGCAAAGAAGATTAGTGCATGTCCTGTCTTATCTATGCCCTTGTCTTCATTTTGCACTACTGCTATTATTACTTGACCTACAAAACAATGCCAGACAGTGTGCTTCACGTGCACATAAATTCAGCAACAATGTGCATTCATTATGCAGTGCATGCAGCAAGTTACTACAATCATATCGATTGTCACAACTAAATTTCAGTGTCAGCCAAAGACATAAAAGGGGTGAGCAAGTCAAATGCCTGTCAGGTTAGTAGCACACATCCCACAGGCCTTAATAGTACCACCTCCTAGCAGTTTGCTGTTTGTATACCAAAGCTTATTTTAATTATACATGAAGTTTTAATGTGCACACACCAAATTGATTACTGTAAACCCTCTTTAATCTGACCCTATTTAATTCGGAAATCAGAATAATTTGTAATGCTAGTTTGGTCCCTGCCAAAGCACATGCAAGTCTATGGTGCCAGACGTTCGGTAATTCGGACACTGCTGAGGGTGCACGATTAATTTGGACGGGCTTCCAATGGGGGAAAGTGTGAAGTTATGACCAGCGTGCCAAGTTATCGTTGAAATATCCCTCCTCAAACTTGATTTTCATGGTGCACAGTTGCCCATGCCTCTCTGAAGTACACTTTGTGGCAGGTGCGGCGATGATCTGATGGGTTCTGTCAATTGACAGTAAAATAGGCTGGCAGCATAGTTTCAATTTAGCTTTTCTAGGCTTTGTGCCAGCTTGTGGCAACAGCAGCTATCCACTGTGTGTCAGCCATCTAGCTGAGCACAGCTGTACACTATTTCAGACGCTGATTGGTGCTTCACAGGTCCTTTCTTCTCTTCTCACCGTTCCAGAGTTGGCACACATTTCCCTTGCTTCCATTTGTCCAGGGAGCCGAAACTGTGCTCACATCATGTGGTGTTTGCTGCTTGTGTGGTAAAGCTGCCTCAAGTATGATGCCGCCGCATGTGGAGGGGGCACTGCAGCTACTGCATTGCACCGTGAAGAATGCGCTTTGGAGCAGTTCTGATTCAACACTCCTGACAGTGTGCACACAATAAAACACCTGACGGAAATGCTAACGACAGTCTTTGCCACGCAGTTCACATCTCAAAAGCAGACGATCATTGCTCAGTTTTCACCAAGTAAATGTTCTGTGATGTGAACGTTTTGTGGCAGTTTCTTAAGGGCCATTCAGTAACTTGACATTCGGAGAATTCAGACGTCTCTTCCATTTCCTTGATGTCAGAATGAAAAAGGTTTTACTGTAATGCTAAGTACGCAGCCTTTCAGCTTTGTTAAAGGGATCCAGAAAGGGGGTCTCAATAAAGGTGCGATATGTCTGTGTTGTTATAAGACGGCGGTTCATAATTATCTCCCAACAAGCATTATTTTAATGCGTTTTGTGGAAGCTGAGTTATATGCAGACAAAATTTGAACTTCCGCGTCTTCGTGCCTTTCCCCCTCCTCTCGCACGCTAAAACAACGGTGCTCCTCCGCCGGCCCCACTCACTCAGCCCCTTCCGATTCCACCGGCTGCGGTGCGCGCGGAGTGGCTGCGGCCGCGGTAGCGCGTGATGTCTGAAAGAATTTGGCGCTGTGAACCAATGATAACCCCCGGCTGCTGATGTCATTTGCAAGACGTGACGTCGTGTGCCAGGTTTTCGTGTGAAAGCCCGGCACCGCGAGGTGCGAAAGCGGGAATTTTTAAAAATGTATTGGAAATTTCCCGCTCGCTTCTGGGGTCTCGTATGCGGCATGGACGCTCGGTGGTTTGTACTCAACATAGTGCAAGCATTTTAAAGCCAAGCTCAAACACCCCTTTCTGTGGCCCTTTAAGACTAAAAGGTTACATAAAGCCTGGATGCATGTTTGAAATCACTTGCGCATTCGCAATTCCTGCTCTTAATGCAATCATAAAATGTGAGAGCCCCGCCGCAGTGGCTCAGTGGTTATGGCGCTCGGCTGCTGACCCGAAAGATGCGGGTTCGATTCCGGCCGCAGCGGTCAAATTTCGATGGAGGCGAAATTCTAGAGGCCCGTGTACTGCGTAATGTCAGTGCACGTTAAAGAACCCCAGGTGGTCGAAATTTCCGGAGCCCTTCACTATGGCATCCTTCATAGCCTGAGTTGCTTTGGGACGTTAAAACCCCATAAACCAAACCATAAAATGTGAGAAACTAGCATCCTCTTACCATCTACATGTGTTTGAAAACCAGCAAGACATGCCAGGTAGTAAGCATAAAGGCCTCACAAACATTTTAAGAAATGACACCCACAGCATATTTTCTTATCTAATACAAATAAACTGTTTATTCATCCAAGTAAAAAAAGATTGCACTTCAGCAAAAGCCTAGCTGGATACACGCACATAACTTAAATACATGAGGGATTTCACTGATAACAGTACAGGCCTTGCGAAGCCTGGTTGCTCAGTAAATGGCGAGTAGGCTGCATACCCTTTCTTTTTATTTTGCACAGTGCCTCCACCATTTCATGGCAATTAGGATATTTTTGCTATTTAGATCAACTGCAGGCCAAAAAATTAGCAGATCTTTGAGTGAGTGTTTGCATCACCTCATGGTTAAGCTGCCAGAAGAAATAAAAAAACACAATTATGATCACATAGAGCTTGGAGCTCTTGTGCAGTGTTCCATTCCATCTGCACCCTCCTTGAACCATAACAGCTCGGCTAACAGGATACACCAGAATTCAGCTGCTCTTCTATAAAGGTGGCAGAACTCCAACTCCAACACCACCCTCATGTGCACACATTGAAGCTATCGGCGTCCACTGGTTGGCCTCAGGGTCATAGACTTCAACTGTGCTCAGGTTAGACACACCATCATAACCACCAACAGCAAAAAGCCGGCCACAGTTAGCAACAAGTGAAACTCTACTTCGGGTAACATTCATTGGTGCAACGAACTGCCACTGCTGAGTCACAGGATCAAAAGCTTCGGTAGTCTGCAGAAATTTTGCCCCATCATAGCCTCCACAAACATAGATCTTCCCTTGTAGCACTGCAACCCCAAGGCGGCACCGATGCGTCAGCATTGAGGGCATGGGACTCCACTGGCCAGTCTGCACATCATAACGCTCCACCTGGGCAGGCACATGACTAATGTTTGTAGCTGCCATTAATATACCATGCAAGCTCCTACAAAATTCCATTCTCGCTTAAAAGTCTTTTTGAAAAATACAAAACCAAGGAAAAAATAAAAAACACAAGTATCGGCCAAAGTCACTCGAACACCTGTATTTCCATATTAACGAGCAACTTCAAGGTTCTTATGACCTGCACGCATTTTACCAAAACTTTCATAGTAGGTTTCCAGAGTCTTCCAATCCTTTGTGTCAAATTGTACAGCCAGGCAGTGTTCGTTCCAGCGCAAATTCATTTAAAATTTTCTTGTTTTGTGTCCTCAACTGAGGCAATTTCTGTGGGTGACCATGTGTGTGTGTGTGTGATGTCATGAGCTGCACGCCAGTCAATATTCACTCTGTGCTTGCTGAAGGAAAACATTTTGAGCATGTTTTTGGTCATTTCAGACAAATAATGATCTAAACTGCCCCTTACAGTCCCCAGTTCAGCCAGTCAATGCACACACGAGAGGTTCTATGACAGTATCCGTGACGTCATACTTTAGTCGAACCCCCAGTTTTGATTTTGGTTTCCTGGCTTTTACTGTTTTATTATTATTTTCTTCATTATATCACCAATCAATTTTCCAACTAAGACAGGGAGTTCCAAGATATATATTACAATAGTCAACTGAAAATGTTTGAAAATCCTCTGCGATTGCCTTCTAAGTGTCTTCCTTAATTTTCGCAGTCATAGAATACGTTCAAGTAATGCCTGTCAACTAGCCTGAGCACAAGCAAGCGCTGCATACAAACAAACTTAATTACCTCTACCGTAATAAGCAGTCTCACCATCAATGTTGTCTGAAAGCCTTCTGAAATTTTGCATGTGTTTAAGCTATGATTACAAGGTGCAAGTTGCTAGAATGACTTAGCTAAGTAAGCATTTTACTGGCGTCCGAAGAACACTTATGTGAAAATAACCCTCCTCTGGAAGAGCTCAGCACTATTAGCACAGCAGCTAAAGCATTCTAATGCCAGTTTCACCTGCACACAGTGGCTACATTTCAATTTGGGTTAATGAGAAAATGGGGCGTTAAAGTAGCCCAAAAAAAAAACACAATTAATCAAATGCCATCTACTGAGCCATCTCTCACAATCTGCAGCACAGCTATAGGCACAAACATGTTATTGCAATGCACACGCTCAGAGGAGATGGAGGAACTCTTGCTGTGATGCTTACACTGCATGTGATGCGAGTCTTACCAGAAGACTGCTCTCTGGTGCTTTGTACTAACAAGACAACTTAAGTAAAACAGTTTTCAAGAGAGTTTTTATAATACACATGAAAGGGTCATGCACCAATGCACCAGGGTTTTAAACAAGAAGATCAAACACTTACTGATCCAAATATTGAGAGCCCATCGTGGCCACCCAGTGCATAAATGTGTCCATCAAAAGCAACAACTCCAGCTGCACTGCGATGCTTGGACATGCTTGTTACCATGGTCCACCTGTCAAATAGCAATAATTAAATCTGCATAACAGAAACTTTCCATTCACCATACGTAAAAACCAAACCCACAAATAACATATTGACAACAAGTACGTATTTATTACTCGCACAATCAACCCAACTCTTGCCAGAAAAGTTGACATCAATTTGGGGGAAGGGTTCATTATGCGGGGAAAAGAAATTTGGACAGATATTTTTTGCTTGGGTCGATGTTCCATACTACGTCCGTCCAACTGCCTGCCCATCCAACCGCCAGTCCACCAACCCATCCTCAACAAAAGTATGCAGTCAGCCGCTTTCATGTCGCCAGTGTTTAGCATGCATTGTTCACTTCGAACAGTGTTTGCTCTATCATGGCGCGATCCGACAATTTTGTGATAGTCAATGGTGCCAGCCAATTGCGAACATTCTGAACACCGGCCTTGAAGGTCAGGTGTGTGTTTTTTACGTGCTTGCAGCACGGTTACGATCCAATGTGTAATTTCGAATGCTTAACCATGGTGTGAGAGGGATCAGGCTTTTCATTCCCGATTTCGAGCTTGCCAAATCGCTTGGGGGTCTGACGGTCCTGCTTCCTCCATAGCATTTCTGAGTAGAAGATGTTTTATAGCGATCTGGTTTAAAGTGGGCTGAGACTTTGTTTGGTCTAAAAATTCCATTGTGAGATTTTTGCAATCATCTGATAGAGAATTTCGTTATCTTTCAGAAAATATATTAAACTTAGGTATTCGCGATTTCAAAAATGATTTTTTAGGTCTTTTTTCGTCATCACGTCGACTGGAAAAGCGTTGTGTTCTTCGATGTCGCCTCTTCGTTTCATATACTTGCAAAACTTCATTGCTGTGAAGTTTTCATCAGAAACACAAGTTATGGTATTGCTTTGGAATTTGGCCTCGTTTGTAGTACATTTTGCAGCCAGCAGGGCTCCTCCTGTAGATCTTCTGTCATAGTATAGTGTACTAAAATACTCGGAAGTGTGTCGTCCGCAGCGTGGAGCAATAGGGACGAGGTCGTAGCCAGAGTGACGAAAAGCATAGAGGGCACTGGCAGTAAGAGGAGTGCTTCCGCAATGCTCGTGGCAGAGAAAAAAAAGCGCAGCATCTGCTTCTACATCTCGCTTCGTGCGCTGGTTTTTGCCGGATCGCATTATTTCACGGTCGTGCCATGGTGCAACATTTACTAAAGAAAACTGTGGAGACAAGAGCGGGCCAAGCGAGACAAGACGTAGTTGTAGCGCGCCACTATAGCAGTTGCAAGTCATGAGAAGAAGCGAAATCCTTGTTTCGCGCTGCTGGAAACTGATCAGTGTGAAGCGTGGCTGCGGTACATCAAAAAAAGGAGAGTGATAGTTTTGTTCAATATCTAGGCAGTTGAAATGTGATACTGTTGAAAGAGTAACTATAAAACAACATTACAAAGGTATCGCTAGCATTACTTTTCAGAATTTTTCTCACTGTTCGTAGAGTAATTCTGTTTTTCGACTAACAAAATGCAGTAATCTCAGATGGTGACTACCACATAGAATCCATGCAAAGACCCAAAATTTAATTTGAAATTTCACTGCATAACCACTCACCAATAAATAAATGTAAACGACTCTACAGGACAGCAAAATTTAAAAATAAACCAAAATTGTGGTAGACATACAATAAACTGTGTACGCAAGGCAAAGCAAATTTTTTTTGACACAGTATTACCAAAAATGCTTAGGACAAACCCCCGACAATTTTGGAAAACAATAAATCCATCTCAAAACACTGTAGTAACCATCACTGACAGTTGTGATAAACCACTCAATGACGGTGATTGCGCAGAAGCCTTCAACCGGTTCTTCTGCTGAATTTTCACGAGGAACGCGGCCTGAACTCCCCTAAGTTTGTTTTACCGCTGATCACTGAAGCTATGGTACCAATATCAAGTACACCTACTGATATCATTAATGTAATCAATAATTTAAAGCTGCCATCAGCTGCCGGCATCGATAACAAATTCTAAGGTACTGAAAAATACAACCGTAATAATTAGCGAGTTTCTGTCATTGATGCAGTCCCTTTATTCGGGATGTGTACCTAGTGAATGGAGAAGGTTGTCCCAATCTTTAAATCAGGCAGCAGGTCATCCATTTACAATTACAGACCCATATCATTAACCAGAGTCTCATCTAAAGTCATGGAACATATTATTTTATCCAACATTATTAAGCACCTTGAGCACCACACTTTTATACACCCAGCGCAACACGGATTCCGTAAAGGCCTTTCCTGCGAAACACAATTAGCTACTTTTCTTCATGACCCCCACATTGACCTAGATAATAACTCAGTAACAGATGCTATCTTTCTTGACTTTGAAAAAGCTTTTGATAGAGCTCCTCATGGCTGACTAATGTGCAAATTATCACTTTTAAATTTTGACCCATTTGTCCTTGCATGGATTGAAAACTTCCTTAGTGAGAGAAATCAGTCTGTAGTAATTAATAACGCAGCATCTAACCCTGCCCCTGTTCTTTCCGGCGTCCCCCAAGGATCGGTGCTTGGCCCCCTTCTCTTTCTCATCTTCAATAATGATCTTCCTCAATGCATAAACAATAACATCCGGCTTTCTGTAGACGACTGTGTAATTTATGCCAAAATAACTAACCACGAAGACATTATTAGCTTACAACATGACTTACTAGCAGTAGAAAATGGTGTGAAAAATGGCAAATGTCTTTAAATATTGCTAAGTGTAAGGTCATTCATTTCCATAGACGTTAAACTTAATTCCACATAGCTACTTTCTCTGCGGTTCTCGTTTACATGCTACTAAAACATACAAATATCTTGGATTGCACCTGTCTGATGATCCTACGTGGTCAACGAACATCAACCACATCACTGCAGCTCTGTTATCATGCAAAGTGTACGAATTACGCAGGCTCATTTATGAGCAGGCTACCCTGCCTGCAAAAAGCCAGTGCAAAACAACGTGTTGAATAACCTAACTACAGGCAATCATAATAGCGGCGTTACATATAAATGTGTGAGAAATCAATCTCCCACAATGCACTCAGAAAATTACATGCTATTTCACAGCAGCTTAACTGCACTTGATATTACTATGCTGGTCGTAGCTGTCTTCCTGCGTACTCTTTCTTTTGCGACCACTAGCCACACTCAGAGAACTACGATTATTAGGCACAAACCGCCACAGTCTGATATATATTACGTGAAGCTTAAGCAGCAAAATTTTAAAATTAGCGTCTTCATAACCAGACTAAATATTGCGCCGTGATGACAAATTGCACACAAACTGCAGCGATGGGGGCGGCTCGCCAAGCAGTCTGCTCCTTACTCATAGCACTCCTCTTACAGGCCGTGGCCTCTCGTGTTGCCCTGAGTTTTCATCTCTGCAATGACCCACTCTCCGGCCGCGGACAACGCACTTCCAGGTTCTAGTGCACTATAGTCAAGAGAAGTTTTGATGAATAAAATGGTTTTCAGAGACTTTATTGGGAATTTTTCTCAAAACATTTTCAGAGGTTTGTGTACCCTTTTCTTAGGAACTCACTTTTTCTCGAGAAAATTTTCACAGAAGTTAATCAATGCCATTTACATAACTGGTACTACCAGAATCAATAGCCTAAGTTCATTTGTATTTTTCTAACTAAAAGAAAACCATTCATGAATGGCAATGTTATTGCATTGAAAAAGAAAAACAAACATAATAAATTATATTTTCTTTGAAGCGCTTAATTTTGGTATCAATTGTGTAAAGCATTGGTTTCAGCACTCTATAGATAGTAGATTTTAAGAAAAATATACATAAGTAGAAAAACTAAACTGAACAAAATAAAAATACTATAGCAAGATACAACTTAAAAAAACAACAACAGTGGTTGGTAACAATGAGCCATCGTCCGTGGCAACCTGTATTATTCTACTGGCCAATCAGAACAGTAAACGGAATTGGCTTTTTAATGTTTGACAGTGTTAAACAAGCCAGAGGCAACAAAATTCTTGAGCTTATAATTTCGTTTGGTGGTTAGCTTCTAGTTTATGTAATAAGAGAAGTTTTAACAAAGGACTACCTTCTTATTGTGGTGGAATTCTGTGTGGCGGTCCTGAATGTGGGCAGCGCTTCACTGCAGACTTAAGCTGTGTCAGACTATAGACAAAATTTCAATCTAGTTTTGAGCACTAATGCAAGCTGTGTCTATCTTCAAGATTCCTAGCACATTTTATAGCCATTGCTTTTATTGCAACTGCTGTAGAGCCAACTTTTGAAAACCATTTGCAGTCTCACCCCTCTTTAAACTGCTGCGTTCCTTTCCATATTTGAGTGCTCGCCGGCTTTCTATGCATACTCTGGCACAACAAGGAGCACAGCAGTCCACTGAGCAAGCCATTGCTGCTGGCACTCCTGTCAAGGGTGCAGAGCATCCTGGCACTCTACCAAGTTCGCCGAGTGCGCCACCCCCACAGGAACTTTCGTCAGAGTGCGCCATCCCCACAGGAGCTCTCGTCAAAAGATAAACACGCTGTGATGTTATCGGCGTGCAGCATCTTGGCGTGCTGCCAAGGTCTGCGCTGCAGATGGCATGACACTGAACAATGCGCCAAGAAAAGCTAACACTTAGAATGAATCTTTAACAATAAAAGTGGGGGATAAGATCATTATGCGAGTAAATATGGTACTCGCTATATGACGTAAGTCAGCTGTATGCTTTCGCGATGAAAAATGCACACTGAATAGCTTCAAAGTTATCAGATGCCATCAACACTGGCAGCGGTAAAAGGACCATGAAGTAATATTTACTAAGGTTAGGAAAAGCGTACCAGCGATTGATTTTCCATCACTTATCACAGCATCACAAAAATGTTTAAGCTAGCTTCTGTAACGCCGAAGATGTCAGCGATTAAAAATGATGCTCCTCCTTTCCCCCTCAGCTTATACATGCCACCTGCAAAAAGATTAAGAAAGCAGGTCAGGACTACACTCTGCCATTCCCAATACCAATCACATCACTTGAGTGTGCCCAATGAGAAGACACCCCAAGATTCCCCACTCTACGTCAATGGGCAAGGGCAGCTAAGAACGCATGACGAGGTGACGACCTAATCAGTTGCTAACTACAAGTTTTAAAAATAATTTGTAACTTATAGGGTCTAAACAGAGCTTTTCAATTTCAATCAATATCAATCAATATATATTTTGTTTTCAACACCCCCACCCCCCAAAAAAACGATACATGGCGGAAAAGGGGGGCAGGAGAAAAAGCTGCACAGTAGCAGCTTGACAAGGCTCCAACTACTCAAGCAAATAATGAGAGGATTGTAATGGTTTAAAGTTGTATTTTAAATGCACTAGGCACAGTATGGAAAATGACAAAGAAAAATGACATGTAAAGAACAATCAAAACAAATGCAGTCTCTAGTTTCATCTGAGGGTAATTTCCCTCAAATGCTCAAAAGGATTGCCTCTGCAAATTGGCTGCTTTAGAATATGGCCATCAAAATCATTTCAGCGTCCCTTTAACAGTAAAAACTTAGCAAATGGCCTAAAAAGAACTAAATTACCTTGCTGAAAACTACTTTCCACAGCCTTGACTCTCATGCCTGCAGCGATTCCACAAATACATGGTGCACTTTTTAGCAGACTGTGCGAAGGCTAACCATGTAAACAAATCTGCAGCTAATATCAACACAACAGATTGTATTGTCACGTAGTGGTGACGGCAGTCGAAGCAGGGAGGAAGGCAGCCAAAAGTTCTAAAAGAAAACTGTTTACGGGGCTGACCTGCACCCAGAATGGACTGAATGACTCGACGGCGGCGAAAGCAACAAGCATGCTGGGCGGTCGTCTAATAGAATGCCAGCCGCTCTCAGCCGTGCTCAATTTAAAGCTGGTAGCGAACTTTCAAGATAAAGCGTGCAAAGTTGCTAGAACATTCGGGAACATGGTAGAATATGCTCTGCCTGGATGCGATCAATCTAGATAAAGCTGGTTGAGTCTTGCATCCACAAACAATGATAAAGTGGCATGGCGGCAGCTTTGAAGAAGGAGCAAACAAACACTACAAAGATTCATGGCAGTATTTATGTCGTAACTTATAGTGAGCTTCTGTCACAACTCTCTGGTGTCATCTAGCAGTGCCACACCTCTTCAATTCATGTGCATAGTTTATAACTGCTTCTCCTTGAAGCTTGTAGTGTCTTCGCCACAAGTACGAGAAAGCAGAACTACCCAAGTGGAAGATAGGAGAACCACTTGCTGCACCACCAGATCAAGTTCACCCAGGGCAAACCATTTGAAGAGATGGTTAGTTTTTAAACTTTCAGATAATGCACAAAAGAACCTCACAATTGCATTTACTTGTTTTTAACTTGTGAACACACAATGAGTATTAAAAAGCTTGGCTTGTTGGCCTTAACGTTCAGGTTGGGGGATAAAAGTGTAAAAGAGCACAAAGCCAGCCACCCAGGAGTGCCTCTACACTTCACACTGTGCGCAGGATGCACAATGCTGTGGTGAACATGCACAGTGCCCTTAAAGCCCATTCACACTTGCGAGTTGCAGAGGTTCTCGCAGAGGTTCTGCGACCGTTTCTGTCGAAAAGAGACAGTCACAAAGGGTTGCATTGGCTGAAAAGTACAGAGTCGCAGTCCAGACGCACACTGCTTGATTTTCCAGCCTTGCGATTGCAAGTCACAAACCACTGAACCAACCAGCGAGTGAGCCGAGTTTTCGGCAACGATGCCGCCTGCAAGTGTGCCAGGCAACGAACTGCCTTGGTCATCGCTAAGCCTAGCCAGTTTCGCATCGATCCCACAGCTGAGGGAGCTTTGGAACTGGCCAGTTCTGTAATAAAAGTGCTACTCTTGTCACCGCTTTACTGTGAACCTCGTCTGCTAATAAAATAAAGATATGTTTGATTTCTGTGATGCCTCCCGCAGTGGATCTAGCAGACGCCAGGCAAGATGCACTGGGGAGCAGCAGCAAAATGGCTATGGGAAGAAAATTGCTTGTATCACTGTTATCAATTCTACTGCCAGCAACTCGGTATTGGTGAATGATTCTCAAAAATCATTAATTTTTGACATTCCTCTATCCCAGGGCTTGTTATGAACGTGAACAAATATACTTGCACATTTTTCTGACACTGGCGGTGGCACCCAGGCTCGCTCCGAGAAGCACGCCCCTACATCAAGACATCTATACAGCTACACTGCACATCAAAACTGCCACGACATCCTCCTCTTCACTCCGGTCGTTACAGTACTCTGCAAATAGCGAGGGACCAGAGCACTTTAGAGTGTTTCTATGTTATATAAATATGTGCAGTGGTCGCTTGCTCACGTACGGTTGTATCCGGACAGGGCCTCAACACTCACACCGGAGTGGCAAACTTGTTCCTTTTTTTATATATTTTTGTAAATATTGTAACAGTGTACAAAGCTCTCCCCTGTCCTTTTACGCTATCGCTCCCTTCAATTCGTCTCCTTGCTATTTCTGCCTGCTACAGCTCGGGTGCTTAAAGAGGCTGCGAAACACCACTTGAACAGATGCGGTTACACTTCAGATGAATTGTTTATATCACACAGATGCTGACTCAAAAAGAATTACGGGAATCGATGCATAGGAATGGGAGTTATTCAATGAAGAAATTTCAAAATATAAGCAAACAAAATGCTGCCCTCAACTCGATTTTCGCGCAGCTTCCCATTCCCATTTCACTCTCCCAGTGACGACACTTAGTGCGATCAATCAAAACAGCCCATCTGAGCACATGGTGGAAGTTTGCACTCCATGGTTTCCTGTTCTCTGTAACTCGTTCATGCCAAGGCTGGCAGCGCCGTTTGCATGGTTACAACAACCATGTGAACTCCCAGCTGACCCAGCGATGCTTCATCGTCACGTCGACGGCGCAGAAGGGAGCACTGATCAGTGACGTTCCCTTACTTATGGATCCGAACTCGAGTGCGAGATACTGCGACGGTGTGACAGCCTGCACAGGATATCAGACACATTTACCATAGCGTGTACCGCTACTGCTTACCACCTACCATCGCTGGTTGGTCACGGCGAGCAAGAAGCGCGCTGTTGACGGGAAAGTGGCGCCATCTGGCGCCGCCGCCCGGTGATCCTCCACAAGCTGACGATGCGCACTGCCTGCTAAATGTGAAACGAACGCATCCTTCCTTGGGACCGAAACGAACGCTTATGAGTGCAATGGCTCGATCGGATCGATTCCGCAAAGCCGCTTGCAGATACATAGAGAGTGGCCATAAGTTTTGAGTGCTAGGTTGTAAGATGTTTACAGAGAGGCGCAAAGTCCTTTGATGCAAGAAGTAGCCAGAGCCTCTGGTGGTGTATTTTTGTTTTACTTGGTTTACAATGGTTTTATCTAGGGCAAAAAGTTGGCTTTGTTAATGTAGTATAAAACACAAAAAATTTGATAAAACATATCTCTAGTTATTAACACAATTGGCAGTATATTTACACTTTGTCCAATCATCAAGCTCCCACTAATTACACTTTGTCCAATCATCAAGCTCCCACTAAGTGATGTCATATCCGCTGCTAAAAACCGTCACTGTATGATGACACCGTCAGTGCCACGAATTTGTTTTTGCGAGCTAATTAAAATATTGAAAACGGCAGTATACACGGTACGACTGATGCTAATAGCATCACTATAACTAATTCTATGCAACTAACAGGCAAAACAATGCACAGAAAATGTGTTTCGGGGCCCCTTTAAGATATTGTGTACAGCAATTGTCGCGCCTGACAAATCTTTTCCTACCTTTCTGTATTCTTTTGCAATAACAAACCACTAGTACTAGCACTTTAGAGGACTGAGCACGAGCGCAGGAGACGTGGCCAAAACAGACGAAACTATAGAAAGCACATGATCGACATCATTCCTGTTACGTCTCGCCTACGACGCGCGGTATAGCCGGCGCGGATGCAACGGACGCCGCGGCTTCGTTCAAAGTGGCGGTCATTTTGGGCCCGTTCATCGCTGCCGCAACGCCTCCCGCCAAGCGCGTCCAGGCAGGTTTCAGTGCCACGTGTCGTCGTGCGTGCGTGTGTGTGTGTGTGTGTGCATGTTGGTGCCCACGCTTGTCAAAGCGCGGCAGCCGGGGAGAGGAGCTCCCCAACTGGGAGGCGAGGAGGTCTGACCGGCGCCGGCCCGGCGGGCGCGCCCGTCACGTCTGGACATGTTCAAGCGTCGCCGTATCGGACGCCTCTTCCCAAGCCGTTCCTTCTTGCCCTCGACTCCGTGGGTATAAAGGGAGCTGCCCCGGACGCCAACGAGAGACTTCGATTCCTTTCTTCGAGTAACGTGGTCGCCCTGACCGGCTGCTCTTTTGCGATGCCAGAATAAACAAGTTGTTCTGTTGCCAGTCGACTCATCCTTTGCCGGGACCTTCGGATGTTTCCAGCTTTGCCCCAGGCCGCCAGGCCAACGCTACCCTTGGGGCTTGCAACCCTTTTGCAACAACTGGCTGCCAGCGGTGAGATCCTGACAACGGAGGCCAGCAGCGAAGATATGCGGTCAACTGTATGCTGAGCAGCACAACGACCATCCGGGAGCAGTGCAACGAGCCCTGTGTGATGACTGGTTGCCTGCAGCGGAACGACTGCGCTGAATTCTTGGCTGCGAGGTTTGGTGAGTGCGGGACTTTCTTCTTCTGAGTTTTGCCAGGCTTTTGTTAGTGTCAGAAACAGAGCTGGTAATTGTGGTTGTCGTTGCTGCCGGGTTAGTTTGCGGCAAGACAATAGTAGGCAGTAGAGAAAGCAGCATTCGGAGCAGCCATGGATTTGAAGTCGTTGCGCAAACCGAAATTGCTGGAGCTTGCAAGAGAGTTGGGTCTGAATGTCTCAGACAAACTCAGAAAACCAGAACTGCTAAGGGCTATTCTTGAGTTGGAGGCTGAGGATGACGAGCTGTCGGAATGCCTTGAGACCATTGAGGAGAGGGAGCAAAAAGAGAAAGACGAGCGCGAACGTAAAGAACAAAAAGAGAAAGACGAGCGCGACCGTCAACACGCGTTGGAAATGAAGCGTCTCGAGGTAGAGATGGAACGCGCTCGTAATGGAAGTCTGGCACACGGTGCAGGAGAACGGGTATCGTTCAAAATGACTGACCGGATGCGGCCGTTTAAGCTTGGAGAGGACATTGGTTTGTTCCTGGTTAACTTTGAGCGAACGTGCGAGAAGCAGGGGTTCTCTCGGGAAACGTGGCCACAGCGCTTGCTCACTTTGTTACCCGCCGAGGCGGCCAACGTAGTCGCTCGCTTGAAGAGAGAGGAGGCAGAGGATTTCGACCAAGTGAAATCAAGTCTGCTAAAAAAGTACAGGCTGTCAGCGGAGGCGTTCCGTCGGAAGTTTCGGGAAAATGAAAAAGGCAGAAATGAGTCATATACAGAGTTTGCCTACAGGCTTATGTCAAACATGCAGGAGTGGCTCAAAGAAGAGAAAGCGTTTGGTGACCACGAGAAAATTCTGCAGTGTTTCGGGCTGGAACAGTTTTATAGTCGGTTACCTGAGAACGTGCGGTACTGGGTCTTGGATAGGCCAGACGTTAGTACAGTGGCTAAAGCCGCCGAGCTAGCCGAGGAGTTTGTGACGCGTCGGGCTCGCGGAGCTAAGGACGGTCAAAAGGGTGAATTTGGCTCCAAGTCTGAGAGGCCGAAGTTCACACCCATGAGAGCAAGGGGGGACACACGTAGTGCGGATGCGAGTGAAAGCAGTCCGACCGAACGTAAGGAGACGGCGGCAGCCGAAGCCGAACGCAGAAAGCGGTTCGAGAGGAGGCAAGCGCGCGTGTGTTATACGTGCCAGAAGCCGGGTCACTTTTCGGCGCAGTGTCCAGAAACAAAAAGAGAAGTCGTATGTTTGTCATTATGTAACACTGACGAGAACATGAAGCTTCTCGAGCCTTACATGCGAGACTTCCTCGTGAACGGGAAAGAGTGCCGAGTGCTTCGTGATTCCGCAGCTACAATGGATGTAGTTCACCCCTCTTACGTAGAACCCGATATGTTCACGGGCGAGTGCGCATGGATCAAGCAAGCCGTGGAAGCTCACAGCGTGTGTCTGCCCGTAGCAAAAGTTCTTATTGAAGGACCTTTCGGAGCAATTGAGACGGAGGCCGCAGTGTCATCTATGCTGCCCCCCCAGTACCCGTACCTATTTTCGAACAGGTCCGATCACCTCCTGCGCGAGAAGGGGCTTTTGTTTGGTGACGCTAGCGTTCAGGCCTTAACCAGATCGAGAGTTCGGGAGCTCGCTGCAAAGGCGGTAGTTGCGGGGCCGACGTTGTCGAACAATGAGAGAGGGTCGGAGGCGCAGCAAGCTGATATTCAGAGCACGTCCGAACTGAACAAAATTGAGCCTGTAGCGTTGAAGGCACCAGGTACTGGAGAGGAAATGCCCGACACGGGAAAGTTAGAAGAGCTTCCGGTCGAGCTTCCGGGACTAGGCTCAGTGACGAACAGGGAAGACACTGATCAGGTCATTAGTGACTTAATCATTAATGCACCGCTGTCGGCTGAGCAGAAAACCGAACTACACCAACTCTTACAAGAGTTTCAAGGTCAGTTCTCTGAGAGGCCTGGTAGGACTTCTGTCCTTACTCATGATATAGAACTTACCTCCCCAGAGCCAGTACGATCTAAGGCGTACCGGGTGTCACCCCGCCAGCGCGATATTATGGAGGCTGAGGTAAAGAAAATGCTACAGCTCGGTGTTATTGAGGCGGGTGAGAGTGATTATACCTCCCCTTTGATTTTAGTTGAGGTACCGGGCAAGGAACCTCGTCCTTGCGTCGACTACCGCAGGCTTAATTCCATCACTAAGGATCAAATTTATCCGATCCCTAACATCGAGGAGCGCCTTGAGAAAGTTAGTAGCGCTCAGTTTATTTCCACCCTAGATCTTGTCAGGGGTTATTGGCAGGTTCCACTTACAGAAGAGGCTAGTAGGTATGCGGCGTTCATTTCACCAATGGGAACATTCCGTCCTAAAGTTTTGAGTTTTGGTTTGAAGAACGCGCCATACTGCTTTTCAAGCCTCATGGACAAAGTGTTGCGGGGACAGGAAGAATTCGCTTTACCGTATTTAGACGATGTAGCGATATTCTCCGCATCCTGGTCTGAGCATATGGCACACTTGCGGGCAGTGCTAACCCGCCTGCGCGAAGCGGGCTTGACAGTCAAGGCTCCCAAGTGCCAATTAGCACAGGCCGAGGTTGTCTACCTCGGTCACGTGATTGGACAGGGTCGTCGCCGCCCCTCTGAAATAAAGGTGGCCGCTGTGCGAGACTTCCCGCAACCGCGCACGAAGACCGATATTCGGTCGTTCTTAGGTGTCGCCGGCTACTATCAGAGGTACATCCCCAGGTACTCCGATATCGCGGCTCCCCTGACGGATGCTCTAAGAAAAACAGAGCCCCAAACAGTCGTCTGGGGCGAGACAAAGGAAAGAGCTTTTAGCGCCCTAAAGAGCGCCCTAACAAGCCAGCCTGTGCTACGATCGCCAGACTACACAAAAGGGTTCGTTGTTCAGTGCGATGCTAGTGAGCGAGGCATGGGCGTTGTACTGTGCCAAAGGGACAATGGAGAAGTGGAACACCCCGTCCTGTATGCTAGTCGTAAGCTGACCTGTCGTGAGCAGGCGTACAGCGCCACCGAGAAAGAGTGTGCGTGTCTCGTGTGGGCCGTTCAGAAATTGTCATGCTACCTAGCCGGCTCGAGGTTTATCATTGAGACGGATCACTGCCCTCTCCAATGGCTGCAGACCATCTCTCCCAAAAATGGCCGCCTCCTGCGCTGGAGCCTCGCTTTGCAACAATATTCCTTTGAGGTGCGTTACAAAAAGGGGAGTCTCAACGGTAACGCCGATGGCTTAAGTCGAAGCCCCTAACGTAGGAATCCGCCTCAAAGTTGTTGGTTACTGATGTTTTCTTCCTGAGGCAGGATTTTTAACATATTGCTTTTGTTTAGTGTTTCAAAGTGATTATGTGCTTTCTAGTGCAATTTTCCAATTTGTGGACGCGTTCTGAGTGCTGCTTGACTACTGTAAGGAACTAGGCAGTAGTATAAAAGGGGAAAGAGCCTGGCAGAGCTTAGTGAGGGTTGTCTCGTGCTTGCTGACTGAGCGGTTGCGTTTCGGCGTAGTTCTAACGCTTGCTGGGAACGAGCACAAAAATGGCAACTCTCCCGAAGTGACTTTGCAGTGTCCTATGTGATCCTGAACCCGAGAACGAGGCCTTCTCTGTGCGCTGCGCTCAAGCAACGTCGAGGGACGACCGGTTTCGATTACGAGCATCATCGAGCGACATCCCTCTGGACAGCGGATGCAGTCCCCTGACCATCGGGATCTCCTTCTCCCGGCGGGGCGGTCTGTTACGTCTCGCCTACGACGCGCGGTATAGCCGGCGCGGATGCAACGGACGCCGCGGCTTCGTTCAAAGTGGCGGTCATTTTGGGCCCGTTCATCGCTGCCGCAACGCCTCCCGCCAAGCGCGTCCAGGCAGGTTTCAGTGCCACGTGTCGTCGTGCGTGCGTGTGTGTGTGTGTGTGCATGTTGGTGCCCACGCTTGTCAAAGCGCGGCAGCCGGGGAGAGGAGCTCCCCAACTGGGAGGCGAGGAGGTCTGACCGGCGCCGGCCCGGCGGGCGCGCCCGTCACGTCTGGACATGTTCAAGCGGCGCCGTATCGGACGCCTCTTCCCAAGCCGTTCCTTCTTGCCCTCGACTCCGTGGGTATAAAGGGAGCTGCCCCGGACGCCAACGAGAGACTTCGATTCCTTCCTTCGAGTAACGTGGTCGCCCTGACCGGCTGCTCTTTTGCGATGCCAGAATAAACAAGTTGTTCTGTTGCCAGTCGACTCATCCTTTGCCGGGACCTTCGGATGTTTCCAGCTTTGCCCCAGGCCGCCAGGCCAACGCTACCCTTGGGGCTTGCAACCCTTTTGCAACATTCCCGAGAGTTCTTGTTTCACATGAGAATCAAACAAGGTGACCCGCAGGTCACCCTTGCTGGAGTGAACAATGGTGTTGTTGAGCTGCTGCCTGGTCGCAAGCGACTGCTGGTCGCGCCCTTTGTGACTCGCGCGTGCGACGCGGTCAGCCTTCGACAAGGGACAAATCCACTTCTTGAAGCTGGCAACTTGGCCCTGGTGCTTCCACTGCAGGTCTGTGAACTTAGGGCACTCCTAAAGCAAGTGCTTAACAGTTGCCGTAGCTGCTGTGTTGCAAGCAGGGCAGTTTGTTTGTACATGAGAGGTAAACCCACCGCAATATCTTTTGCTAGCAGTTGTCATTCTTTGTGGGCTCGCCAGCACGCAAGTATAGATCAATGCATTCTGTTTCATGCATATATTAGAGTTACACTGATGCTACCTTGACACACAGGACATCCAAAGAGTGAAAGAACCCACACCACATCAATGACTGCACACAGAAATATGAAATATGTGGTTTCGCTTGTCACCCTTGCACAAAGGCCACGCTTTTATCTGCAAGCAAGCATTCCACATTTTTGTACAAAGCTGGTGATGTGGTGCGTGCTTCCTCACTCAGTCCTTCTCTTGTGTGTAAAGGTAATGCCAATCTTAACTTGAATTTATGCATCAATGCAATCGACACATCCTTCTTGAAGACATTATTACGGATGATGCAAATTTTGGTATGATAGGAATTCCTCTCATTCCCAGGCTAAGTGCATTCTTTACAATTTGCAGGAATTCAGATGTTCTAAATGTGCTCCTGCACCACTATGGATGACGCAAACACAGGAGTTGTGACTACACCCACAAGGACTCGGCGCTTCACTCGCCACTCATGCAGTATGCACTGCAAGCATCAAGCAGCGATGTGCAGCCTGCACATTGCTGACGCCACAATCACGAGTAGCACAGTACACTCCACGAGCACTGACAGGGGGCAGGGCCATAAATAAAATAACCTGTTAGCCGTGAACAGCTCGTGCTTCAGCATGTGGATTTCTTTTGTTTTTGAGGATATGAATTTTGGGTGAAATTAATATTTTTTCTGACCCCACGAGATTAGTACCATGGAGATTTTACTGTACATAATTCTACTGCATGCAATCTTGGTCACTGAAGGAATCTAATTAAGAAAAATGAAGATTACGCACTCATTTCTTTCAGGGTTGTAGCACTCCACTGTGTTCAATGAGGATACACCATCATAACCACCACAGACATAAAGCTTGTCATGTAGTACAGCTGCACCAACAGCACTGCATCAGAAGAAAAATGATCATTTACACAAGAGCAAAATATTGTGCAAAAACTCAAAGGGCTGGCTGTCTATCGCTTGACACTAGCAATGTGACCTCCATGCACCCACTGCAAGAATTTTGTTGCAGTAATAATGAATTCATTTCACAAGCACTGTGGAGACTAGAAAACATGTTTCCTTATGTGAAACATTAAACAAAGAAAGCCTATGTTTATAAAGCTGTTAAGCCTGCATGCAAAATGGCTGAAAGCCTACCCTCTTCAGTATTCAATAAATACTTTCTAGGACGACATAAAACTTGCAGAGAGAGTGAACCTTACAGAACCCATATGACACATGTCACGTCATCTAACAAATCATGAATTAACACCCTTCTCAAATAGATAGCTGTGATATGGTCTACAATGACAAGGTAGATACCGAAGCATTTCATACTTAAGCACAGGAATGCTAACGAAATTCCAGCTCTGGCAGCCGCACTTTGAGCATGGCAGAATACAGAAATACCACAGTACAATGAACTGTTTAACGGGTGGAGACACCAAATGTTTCTACGCATGTTTTTTTTTTTTTTTGCAATGATGGATGCAACATTAATAAACATCAATCATCATGTGGAATTCACCTATACCCAGTGAATTATTCATTAATTGAATTTCTTTTCTCACGCAGTTTCGTTCTGGCTTCAGCAGCTGATTAGCAGTTATGGCATCACAGGTAGGTATGAGATCATGTGAGGCATACAAAAACTGCAATTTACCTGGTGATCCACGTTTATTGATGTCATGTGTATAGCAAAAACATATTAGAAAAATCTGGTGTCTCTGCCCTTTAATTTGAACATGCGAAACAGCACAGGGTAGGCCCCAAGCTTCCAGTCTATTTCGACGCACTACTGAGATTAGTTATTTCAGCAACTACAACACACTGGTTTATTTAATTTTAGTCCCCACTCTGTCTTCATTTACCTGAACTAAAATTGTGATTTTTTAGCAAATGTTCACAGTAAATTTTTTTTCTGAAACCATATTGTCTTCCTCTTTTTATAGATTAAAACTACACTAGAAAATAGTGTACTGTATAGATGTGTACTATTCCAATTCAGTAGCTTCATATCTCTGTGTAGATAAAGTTGAAAAAACTCAGCCTTATATCCTTTCTTGTTTTTATAATAATTAACCAAATGTAACAAAAAAAGTTATATTTTGAGTAGGGGTGTGCGAATATTGAAATTTTCGAATACGAATTGAATAGGAATATGAGGAAAAAATGGCTTCGAATATCGTGTAGAATATCTGTTCTGTACAAAAAAAAATTTCAGAAAATGACAAACAAGCAAAAGTTGTTTCCCTTATTTTTTTCAAAATAATGTATGGTCCTTGCAACTACAAGACTGCCTCAGTACTGTATAAAAAAACATGATGTGCACAGAAATGTGTACCACTTGATTAGACAGCATAACAGTATCCAAACTGTAATGAGGTCGTGCAAAACAAAATCCATAAAATGAAAAGATTGCCAACAAAAAATAACATGATGACTAGTAAGACCTCATTCATTCGGAGTTCAAGGGACCGGAAGAAATGCCTTGTTCATCCGAAGGCCTCGGTTTATAAAATTATCCGTGCCCCCCTGAAAAAAAAAAAAAAAAAACTGCCGACAATGCGAAGATGCAGTAAGGCCTTATGAGGCGGCCCCATCGCACTAAAACCTGTAAGCCCGTAACGAGCCTCGTGTTTTGGAGTGCTGGAAGAAAAACACAAATGGAAGCAAGGGGCCGGGGAACACACACTGGCGTCGGAATGGCGAGACGGTTTCTAAAAAGGAAAAAGAAATAACCTGCGACGCACCAGTCGGCGTCCGAAATCCACGCGGAGCTGGTATTGGACTACCAGTGAATGCGCGGGCCGACAGGTGCAGTTGCCGCGGGGCAGCGGCAAAGCTCAGAAACCGAAACTACGCGGCAAGGCTATTTTTTTGACCTAGCGACAGGGGCCTTCTGATCGTTGTCACGACTGCCGTTACGCCCACTAAAGAGGTGCGTGGGTTACAATGCACTGTGCAATAGGCGAGATTTTTACAGGATCGCTTGCCCTATTGTGACAACACGACGTGCCCCTTCAGGAGGCTTTTGCGACATTCCACAAGTAGGTTTTCCCACATAGCATAATTTACAAAATGGGATGGCGGTGGTCACGCTCGGAGAGTTATGAAGGCGACAGGACGCATTCTTTGGATGTGGGCATTAAATACATAAGGTATTATGGAAGGATTAAAAAAAAAGCGTGATTTTGCGTTGTGATTGTTCGAAGCAGGCCGTTGGCCATCTTGTTCCAGCACGTGTGATATCTGGAAAAGACCACTTGCGGAATTTCTCACAAGGTCAAGCCTAGTGGTGTCGGAATGCGATCGGTCCGCGTGATAAATGACGGAGAAGGAAGGGAATAGGACCTCTGTATTGTTTTCCTGGAATTTTTAACTCGATCATCGGCTAATCTGCCCAGATACTGTGGTTTTGCCACGGTCAAATTTATGAAAGTGTGCGCAGTATAAGATCGTTGGCAAGTATTCGGGAATTCTCGAATATTTGAAAATTCTTGAATATCAATTTAGCAAATATGAACATGAATCGAATATCAAACATATTCAATTATATTCGATTCATATTCGAAATTTCAAATATTCGCACACCTCTAATTTTGAGGTATTTAAGGTCAGAGACAAAACTCACCTTCATTTAAATTTTTTTGCAGAGACAACTTGCACTAAAACATCTACTTAGTAGCAAGTATAGCCGTGTGATCAGTACCAGTGTCTATTTTACACTTTCCTTGTCAGCTTGCTTCTGTGGCCTCTTTGTGGTCTGCTCTGCATCACTCCCATTAAATTACTTTTGACGACAGTCGACCTCACATAACCACATCGCAATGTAGCACCTCAGTGATATCCCAAATGCCTTGGGATTTCACAGGATGTTAACTTGTGCCATAATGCCAAGAATGAATGTGAGCGCTGCGTCCGAGATGGCGATTTGGAGATATGCATTCTGAGGAAGGCATTCCTTGGTGCTTGCTCTAAGCCAGCATTTTTAAATGACTTGTTGGCATTTTGGGTTCCACCCAGGAGGCATTTTTTGAAAGATCCAGCTAAGCTAGTTGCTGAAAAATAGACTTCATGGTATGAAGAACTGATTTGGGTAAGTCTTTGTGCACCGAAGGCTGGTTTTCATCTGACTTTAGTGTGCACACAGTGCCTCGGAGTGTTTTGAAACGGGGGTTGCTATTGGCCAACATGTGGAAATATGCGGCCCAACCAGCATTAAAGGGACTATGCAATAAATTAATTGAGATTATGTAAAGCAGACGAGAGATAGGCATTTCATCACTCATCACCTCAACGCAAGAATTTTTAAGCTAGCATCAATAACACCGAAGATATAGACGATTAAAAATTACGCTCCTCCTCTCCCCCCTCAACTCGTACACGCAGGGCACCAGACAAAAATAAAGAAAACAGCTCTGGGACTGGGCCCCGCCCACGAATACATCATCCGCTGACGTTCCTTTTGCATCTTCCGGTTGTCGCTCCTAGCACCCCAGCAGCAGCGGCGGCGGCGTGATTGCGGTGCGCGTCAGGTTTCTTTGCTTGTCGTCTGTTCTGTTTTTTAAATGTCGTCTGTTTTTTAAAATAGTTAGCAGTAATGGACCCGGACCTCGAGGCGCGACTGCTTGCTCTTACGGCCGCGATGGGCATCGAGCCCTATGCGTTCACGCCGTACCGGCTGAACGCCAGCGACGACAGTAGCGACTCGGCGAGCCACTGCGAGTGGCTCCAGAACTCCCGACAGAAGGAGGTGGCAGAGGAAAATTGAAACCATATGCGCGAAGGCAATGCCCTGGCTCGTGCTTGCCCGAGAGGGTCGCGCAGCGGCACAAGCAGACGATTTTCACAGCTACGGGAAGTGTGCCCGTGACGTCGTGGCTGTCGTGGCTCCAGCGAATGAGAGCGTGTGGTGGCCTGGCGACGTCATGGGTACAGTGACGTCTTTTTTCACGATTTTAGTTTCAAAATCGGTCAGTACGAGCACACCAATCGGCCCGCGAATTTTAAAAAACGTGGTTTTTAAAAATTCAATACGACTGAGGGCAAGCACCAATGAAATACGCGTGCCCGCTTAGTTTTTTAAAACTGAGCTGTTCTGGCTCCCTGTACATATTTATTGTGTAAATAGTTTTTGTGTACATTACCTCTCTGCCCTATCCTCTCTTCCTGTCCCCTCACCTCTTTCATTTCACTTCTGCATTCTGCCTGCTATCCTTTATTTCCGCTGCCCCAGCTCAAATGCTTCAGTATCGATGGCAGATGCCAGTATTAGCAAAAATATTTTCCTTCCTTTTTATTATTATTTTAATAAACCACTTACTATTCTGGCTCAACTAAGAGGCAAAAAAGCATGTGAGTCAGTGAATAATGCTCAGAAAGGTTTCAAAATTAGGGATTGGATAAACTTTTGTTTATATGAACCGACACTTTGTGATCCTGTCAACATCAAATGTGTTAGAGAGGCTGCCTTAATAAGAGGCTAACCCCAATTGCTTGAAGTGTTGAGGAACCCTGTGCATCTTGGCTTCCACCCCTTCCTGCCTGGCATAAATGCAAAAGAAGTGCATGTAGACAATCAGCCGCTCAAAAAATGACCAAATGACTGAATTTCAGTTCGGTGGCTATATATTTTAGTTGTACTGTGATTTTCCTCGAATTCACTAACCCAAACTCTATGTCTTGCTCCAATGAAAAAGTGGCGACTAAGGTCAAATATGTCAGGGCTACGGTGCTGCATGAGCTAAAAACTCAGCCCCTCCAACTGGTTAGCTCAGACACAGTCCAAAAGGGGGCTGCGATGAATCGAGTCGCCCTGTCACTGTGTAGTTTCATTTTCTGAGCTTCACTACCAACCCACAATGATAGCGGCTATCGGTCGCGCATCAGCGAGACAAGCCCAGCAGTGTGCCAGCTTCGATGCTGATTGGCATGTCGCTGTTTTTTGGTTTTTGTTTTTTAATAGAAGGTGTACCACCATTCCACCACAAATGTGCATCCACCTCATTTCCGTCGAAGTGGTCCTGTGCACTGATAACACTGATAATGCGCGCTCATCACAAGATGCTCACCGTGGTGAAGCCTCCTTACATGGACACTGCTGCTTGTGAGGAGGCTCCACCACCACTGTGTCGCCTGTGGTGCGAAACAGTAGTAATGAATTGGTGCTGGTGCACTTCGCCAACGCTGCGATGGCCAGTCGCACGGTGTGCACCACAAGTTGTGAGCGGCGGCGCATGACCAGCACAGCGCTGACGTCGCAGAGTCAGCAGTGGCGCGTGGTCGTAAGTAAACCCCGTCAGCCAAAAACAGATCTGCATAAATTCTGCTTACAAATTTTGTTCGTTTTGGATGATACGAGCGTTTTTCGTGGCCCTGTGAAATTTGCATGATCAAGATTCTACCGTCAGTCCAAAATTACTATTTGTATGCAAAGATATCCATTAAAAAAATCACCTTTAGTCTTGGATAATATTAAGGTCCACTTATGATAATTAAAAAAAAATATCTGGTTTCTTGAAGGTCAATTAATCAGATTAATGAGAATCTACTGGTTTTCAGTATGATTAGTTCCAAAATGAAGTGCATAAAGAAGGCACGGATTGAGGCATGCATGCATGGATCTTTGGAACCGAAAAAGCACCTCAAGGAACCCAAGTTTTCCATGGGAACCAGTTGAAGAACCCCTGCTCTAGGTGAATCAGGTACCCATTTTGCATGATTTATAATGGAATCCTTAGATTTTCAGTGAATCAGGGACATTTAGCATTATGTGGCACTTAATTTCAGGTAGATGCAGTTCCATGACACCTGGCAAAGATTTTAGACTAGTGTAACAGTCTGAAATCTGCAAGGGTACATGCCCACACTTTACAGGTGCTGAAGTTTTGTTGTTTCACTGCCCAACTGCATATACTTAGCATTACTACCAGAACTATACAAACCAGTAGTTGGAAGACTTCCAATTCTACCAATCTGGCAGAAAAACTGCTTGTATTGATCACTTTCATATATTGAGCATTTTAAATATGGGCAAAAACTGCTTTGTTTTTCAACTTAGCATGCTTTTGTTTTACCACGATTCCAATGCACCCCTATTTTGGGTGCAATAGCCACTCTCCACACAAGTAGCACTGTTGTTCACACAGGTAATATGTTATACTTTGAGCCACACCTGCGCTTGCAATTCATTGATGCCACTCTGCTCCAAATCCGGCTTTCAGGGCTGAACACTTCAACTGTCCGCAGGCGCTCTATACCATTGTAGCCACCAATGGCATAGAGTTTCCCTCCTAGTACAGCAACACCTACTCGACTCCTCGTCATGGACATGGCCTCAGCAACCTGCCAGTGTCCAAGCTTGGGATCATAAACCTCCACTGTACTCTGGGAATCACCTGGAAAAGTTAGGTAGAAAGTCGCCAGCGAAACGCATGACAGATTTAAAAGCTATTGCATTTATACACATTTTATCCCATGATAAAGATTAATAAAATTGGAGCATAGCACGTTCTAAAGCAATTACCAACCACTGCATTTACACTTTTTACTGCTTATATTCGCTGTGTTAATTAGATGGTCTCCTTCACACTGCTCAACTGTGCACTGAGCTGCAGATACAAAGTGCCCCAAAAGGAAGAATTTCTTCGACAGCTAAGTTTTTGCGCAGACCAATGACCTGGGACCTCTAAACATCTCATGCCTAAAAATTAAGGCTATCAAGTAGATGCTTTGTTCATTCCCCTTGGAGATATCCATGCCTGCTTTCTCTTGTGCTTATTTTTGCTGCAAAGCTGTACCTTAAGGAACTGCATCAGCAGTGTGCCTGACCTGCTTTGGTGAGACCACCAACGGCGTATATGTGGCCTGCCACATCAGGGCAGCACCGCGGCCGGGTACGGAATCCCTGAAGCAGTGGCCGGCGCTCTGGCATGAGCAGGTAGTCGCGTGCCTCGTCTAGGAGGTCACGGCAGCGATGGCAGCCACGCACCAAGGGCTCTGCAGCGACTCGGTCAGTCAGGAACTGGGGGCTCAGCAACGGCAGCCGCACATGCGCGAGTATATCTGGCAGCAGGGAGCCACGGCCTTCCCGATCGTGCAGTACCCATGACATCACTGCTTCGAACACCTGAAACAAGGCACGACAAATCTGTACATTTTCACGGCTATAAGTGTTTGGTGCAGTGGGCAAGCTGCACTACAGAATCAGCAGTTGAGCTGGCGGCTGATAATTTATATTCTGTGCAATGACTGGTTGTTACAGTGTTTCTAGGTAACCTACTGCACTGTGTAAAAATTGTGTAACTAGAATAAACCTGGAAAAATTAAGACCAGCTGCATAAACCACAGCAGCAGATAGTTTTCCATGCCCTTGAGTAATAAGAAACCGAAACTCTTCATAGACGTTCTTTCAGCAAGGTTGGAAAGAAAATGTTGCCACAAACACTCGAGAACTCCGGAAGTTTTTTTTTAGTGTATGAGTGGGGGGGCATGACTCTGAATTTGGTTTGTTATTTATTTATTACGCTCTATTTACCTATTTACATATTGAACTATAGTTATTATATTTTTTTCATTTGCACTGTTCAAAGGTGTATTTGTTAAAAGAATTTTGAAAGGGGCTCTCATTAATGTTTCGGTATGCCTAAGATGTTAAAGGACGCTGTAAGGATTCTGGTGACAGCCCGTCTGGTTCAGCTGCGTAGTTGGCCCGGGACACCTGCAGCCGGGGTCCCTGCACGGCGATAGGCATCTTCGTTCCCACGGCCTGTCCCCGCTTGGGTTATTGGATTCGAGACGGACGACTCTGCCGCCGTTTGTAAACAACATTGCTACGGAGGCAGTTAGCGACCGCCGAACCGAGCAGGAGTGGCTCACCCCTTCAATTGTGCCGGCTCGCCGGCACCTCGCCCATTCGGACTTCCCGGAAGACGTGTTCGGCTTGACAGCGTGAGAACTGTCGTTCGGACGCGAAGACAACGCTCTCTCTGGTGGGGGCGATTGTCCAGCGGCACCCTCTCTCTCCGGTGAGGCATGTGATGGGGGCGTGTCCCTATGTGAAGTGGTGTGTGTGTGTGTACGACAGCGCAAGTTAGGCCACGCCCAACCTGGCGAAGACCTCCTCGAACCTGGGGAATCCTAGGGACCGGACCCTTTTAAAACCGGACGAATGCCATGAGAAGGAATCCTCGATCATCCTCAGATCTTCTCAGATCCTCCGACCTTCCCCCATCACCCTCCAATGGGTTCCTAAATCTTGTAAATAATGTAAAATAAACCCCCTGTACAGTTTCCTTCATAACCAAGTCCGACAACGTCATTCGTAGAAGGGACCTGCGGCGCTGAAAGAGTCAGCTCACTCAAGGACCCCTCATCTCTAACAACGCCGCTTCAAAAATATCTTCCAGAAAAAATTTTTTAAATGCGTTTTTTGGAAGCTGAGTTATCTGTAGTTAAAATTTGAATTTCCGCATTTTCTCGCCTTTCTCTCTCCTCTTCTCACTTTTGCACACTGAAATGTCAGCGCTCCTCCGCCGGCCCCACCCACTCGGCCCTCCGCCAGCTGCTGAAGCCCGCGAGAGTTCCCCGGAAGGGAGGGAGGGAGCGTCTGGCCGCGGCCATGGTAGAAGCGTGACGTCAGAAAGAGTTGGCACGTCAAACCAATGACAGCCCTCCGCTGCTGACGTAACGAGCGCTGCATGACGCGTTGCGCGTGGATTCGGGCAAAATCTCGTTACTGCTGGTCGCCCTGACGCGTAGAAGCGCTAATTTTAAAAAATATATTGTAAATGGCAGGTTCGCTTTTCAGATCTTGTATGCGGCATGAATGCTTGGTGGTCTATACTCTACCTAATGCAAGCATATTATAGCGAACCTCAAACACCCTTTTCAGGGACCCTTTAATGCATATAAAACTTGATGAAATGGGCAGCTTTATAAAGATGTACAAACGAGGTGTGACCGACTACATTCAAAAACTTTACGCATAGTCTGTTTCAAGCGCTGTGAACAGGGATCAGACAATCAACAACTTCTGTTGGGACATGATTAGGTTTTAGGTTACTGAAACGAAATGCTTTACTACCAAGGCTACAAAGCCAACTAACTAGCTCAGCCCCACTAAGCTTTACACTGATAATGTCCTAGAATTGAAGAGTTTGTCAGAAATTCAAATTGAGTGCAAGCAGTTGGAGACTGGGGGGGGGGGGGGGGGGGGGGGGGGCACTGCCGCTTTGGAAAAATGTTGCGGCGATGCCCCCTTGGCCCCCGTTCCGGGGTCCCTGCAAACACTCATGAAAGGCACAGTTTCTCTGACATTTCCATATTATGGCTGCCCTGAGCACAGTGCAAGCAGGTACCATCAGTGCATATGCCCAATCGGTAGCACATGAAACCTGATGACTCCATACACAATTTCTTTCGCAACACATATACATCAACACCTGTGGATAATGCTGAAAATACTACATCAAGAGGAAGTTGTGGCTGTCTTTCTAGACTCCTTAACAGGGTGGGAGTCAGGCTATTGACACTGTTGAATAATTAAGTCAGTGCAAATAAGGAGGGACACATTATAAGATGCAAAGAAATAAGGCAGCAATAAGAAAGGAACAGCCTCATTTTACACGAAAGCGTAAAAGCCCCGTATCGCAGAAAAGCTGATGTACGGGTTGCCCTCGGCATGATGGAAAGATCCGGACCGGTCAGAAAGGTGGCTGAAACAGTGTTCCTGTCTGCATGGGCAAGAGGATCCGCTGTCACGTCACATCTTTAAAGGCGGAGTTTAAGTGTCCCCCCCAATTTTCCTGCAGACACAAAAATGCATCATTCCAGATGACTGCAGGCATCTCAGGGGTGCACAAAGGCAACACCTGTAGCTCAGTCAGATGAAATAAGCAAAGCACCTACGGCCAGTGCTTATAATGTAACAAAGCTTGCACATTTCAATCCTTTTCTTGACTCCCTTGTTTACTCCTGTTTTATTTTTTCCCTCTTACACAGTGAGGTCATGTCCCATCTGTGTGTTGCATACACTTTCCTACCAAGAATATGTTTTCCCCAAGTAAAAGGTTACCAGGTAATCAGGCATCAATCGGGTTGCTGCCATGCCACGAGGCAGAGCCTCACTATGCTCCACTTTTTCTGGCAGCAGGGTGTAAACTATGGAACTGAAACACATCTGTCTTCCTACGCAGCGGAATGTAGTCCCTGCTTGCAGTTATTAGTTTTCCTTTAAAAAAGTATATTGCCAATTATTCAAGGTATATTTTTAATGCCACTGCCAACTTTCAGCGTCGAAGCCTAAGGCAAAAAAGTTTTCTGGATTATAAAAAATTTGCTTCACGTCTAGTTGTAAGAAGCTTCAATAGATGGCACCAGCTGCTCCATCGATTTTTTTCTTTTTCTCGGCTGGGACACCACTCTGGTGTCCACCCGTTACAAAGTGACTAGCTATCACATCATCATCATCATGGAATCATGATACAACAGGGAAAGCATCACACCAGGTGGCCAGGCGAACCATCATGCGGCCGAACCATTCAGCAGAATGACACAGTTATGGATGATCTGCCCTGTAGCCTTCCTTGCACTGCCAAAAAAAAGCTGTCGCAGAGTGTAGAGGTCTGACAGAATTGCATGCCCTTGACAACAAGGACACACACATGGCAACTGATTGGTTAATGCATTAATGGCCTCAATGCTTTTTAGACAGATGGCAGATCTGCCATTGCAAACATAGTCATTGTCTTCAAACCATAACAGCCATATGCTTAAGACATGTGCTGCATGCCACCTCAGTAAGCAAAGCATTGAAAACGTTGAGCAACTACATGACCAGTGACTATGTGAAAAAGCATAAATGCATGGCAGCCCCAACATAAAGCTCTACTGTAAGTGTGACATGTGATAACTTCAAGTAACACGAGTCAGGCAGAATAAAGAACATGAGCAAGTATTAGTATCGAGGTGTGCCTTTCACTTTGGTCCTGTGCCTGGGTTCACACAACTTTATAACGATACACATAGATGCATCACAACTGCCAAGCGAAGTAACAATCCAAACCCGATGAAATTTGAAACTTGCAGCACTTGAAGGACATGGGCACATATGAAGTAAGCAACACACGTGCTATCTGTCTGTGTGCTATGAGTGTCGTCATGATGAACCAACTAGCCCGAACAGCCACCCTAAAAATGCAAACACTTTGTTTCGAGCTTAAGCCAATACAATTCAAGGATGTCGGTCCCCCCTTAACAAAAAAATTCATTCATTCATTGTACCTGCTCCTCTGACACAACGTAGAGCTGGTTCCAGCCAATGATTTCCATAGCATCTTCCAGAGGCAGCGCAAGAAACTCAAATGACTGGCAGACATCCAGGAAGTGCATCTGGATAAATTTGTTGGTGGCTTCCACCAGTGCAGGACAGCCAAGGGTGTCCGCGAAAGCACGTATGCCCAAGACATTGTTAGGATGAAGCCTGCATAAAGAGAGAGAGGGAACAAAACAATGTTACTAGCGAGGTTGCAAGAAATGCCCATAGATGCATCTGCAGCCCAAAGCATGACCATGTCTTTGCCGTTTACCTTTTAACCAGAAACTCTGAACAGGCCTCCCTGACCTTCAGCAGCTGCAGAAACGACGCGCCTACAAGCAATGACTGCACGTTTGCCGCTGTGATGTTTACTTTGCCGCTGTATGCGAAATTGATGAGAGCTTCCAACGCCCTGAAATACAAGACGTAAGACAGAGAAATATAAAACTCAAAACACAAGGCGTTAGCTAGACTTACGAGGCATCAATGCCGTGAATGGTGACCTCCGTTTGTTTGCTCTCCACCATGTCGTGCGTGAACATAGCGTAAAAGTAGGGAATTGTGGACGCGAGAACAATGCGATGCGCCGTGAAGATTTCGTCGTCAACCTGGACACATCAAAAGCGCGTATCCTTACAAACTTCCAGGCACTCATTATAATCAAACTCAGAAATAAATATAGGCTCTTTACCTTCAGCGTGATGTCGCACAGCTTCCCTTGTCTCCTAATTTCCTCAATCAGCCCAAAGCTTGAAGCTGGCAAGTCACTTTGAGAGAACATGTAACATTCGTCCGCCGCCATATTCGCCAATTAAGTCGTGCATCTGCGGGCGCAGAAAGTTTCAAAAGTTTTGTACTTAGCTGTGGCAGTTCTGCGAGCAGCCCGTAGCTAGCAATCACTTTTTTTTTTAATACTCAGGTCCACCGACAGCTCAGTGTCACTAACCACTGCAGCAACTATGCGCAAGTCGCGCATGTATACTCAAGACACTCAAGGCTCCCAAATAGTGATTCGAGAGGCAGTCTGCGAAACCGGCAAGGAAACCGGCCTGATTGACCTTTGGTCAGTTTGACAAGCAAACATTTCCGGCAACAGTAGTGCAGTGCATCCAAACTAAAAGGTTGGCGCCAAGCGGAAATGCGAACGTTTTGAAGCTGCTAGGCAGCAGACTGCCGCCAACTTCGAAAAATGAAAAGTGATGGAAGGAAAACAACCCTTTAAAAAAAAATATTACGCGTATTTATGCACGCGCCATACGCGTGAAAAAGCTGGGTATCAAACCTAGCGGAATTTGTCCTTTTTTTTTTCGAACGGGTAACCTAGTGATACATTTCAGCGCACGTCGAGAAAGTTTGTTCTGTTTTCTGTTCGCACAGCTTTAAAACCACAAGTCGAAGCCGCGGTCAGAGCCCCACATGTGCCTCAATGCACCGCGGCACAGCAGTGCCATCTCTGCGCTACCGGGTTTGAGCGCTATGCCGAAACCGTGTGCAGTGCGTCGCGGCTTGTCGGCGGAGCACGTCAGCTCCTGTCAACACTCCCGATTTACGCACGCCGTATAATTGTAGCCCAAAAAATAATAAAAGTAAACACCGCTGTAAACCCGTTATGAAGACGACGTACGAAAAGCTACCTACCGAAGTTCATCACCAGGGATCGCCAACGAGGCAAAACACACACCACGGCCACTCGGTGAGCTGATAATACGCGATTTTATTATGTTTATAATTCTTTCCGGCTCGTCTGTTTTCTTATATTTGTGTTTTTGTTACGCTACTTTGTCGCGTTTGTTCCGCTGTGCAACGTCATGGCCTCTGCAGAATGCCTAATTGGCTGCTGCCGTTAACAGTGGCTGAATAAAAACGGCCGATGTGGATTTGTCAGTTTCGTCGCCTCGGTTGAAAGATGACTCCTTTGCATCAGTTCTAGTGGAAAGAGAGTATTTTGCGCGTTTATGCAGTACGGTTTCTATAAGATGTGGGGAAGCATTAGAGATGAAACATTTTCGGTTTGTCCTCAGTTAGGCGATACAGTGGCGTCTGCGAACTGAAAGCTACTTGCTGTGAACCGCGCAGCCGGCCCGGTACAGGTAACAGAAAACCACCTTAATGCTCGTGCGCGCACGTGCCAGTGATGTATGCGCTTGCTCAGCTCGTGCTGTGGGCTGCGCGCTATATGCTTTGCCTTTTTCTCTGCCGATGCTTTGCCTTTTTCTCTGCCGAAGACAATGCTTCATAGAAAGAAGACGTTGATGGGATGCGCAAGCACGGCTGATCCGTCGATATGTTCATACGCTGTCCTCGCACGCCGTGCCTTGAAGTTAGCGGTTAACGCTCTAAATTGAGGCTAAGTGGCCCGAATTTCATGGCTTCCGATGTGGATGTTCTCAGCATGAGCGAATCATTGACACAAGTGTCTTTTCGCAAGCGAAAAATCGTGCCGAAGCCGTGGGCTGCGAGCCGTCGCTTACTCCAAGGAACCACATTGATCCGCAAGGTAAGCTGGTGTAAATATAGACACCGGCTTGCGGCACCGAGCTTGATAGAGGAAAGCGTAATCGATGAGCCGGTGACGAGAACTCTATCGATTCAGACTCGGAGGCGTGCTGCGATCGCCTTGTCGGGCTTTACTCGCGGCCCCTGTCTCTTGCTGCCTTCAGTTCTCGGGCAGTCTCCGTCAGTTCTCGGGCCTGCATCCGTTCACCAGCACTGAACTGAGTGTGCGGTCATTCCCCACGCTGAAAAGCGGCAACGAAGGCCTTATTGTCTAATAATTATTTTTATTTCATTAACTGTAAAACTGTGCTGTTTTAAGCAGATTTTTTTTTTGTTTTAAAGTAATGGGCTGCACAGGGTTGAACTCTGGAGTGGTTGTGGTTGAATAGTAATAGGAGAGAGTTTTGCCATTATTCTGGCTTATTCTTTTGATTAGCTTGACTGGTAGAGGTTTCCCAGGTGAAAATGTCCAAATGGGATTCTTTATGGTCCCAGTTCAAATGGTTTATTGGCCCATTCCCTGTAGCTGCTGGGACCAGTAGCTGCTGGAACAGTAGCTGCTGGAACCAGTAACTGCATGCTGATGGCAGGAACATTTATTTGGATAAAGCATCCGTGTAATATGTCCTTGTATTTCTAACCTTTCTGACAAGCTACAAAATGTTTTAAATAGTTGCTTAAGGACAATAAGAACACTCCGAAAATTCAGGAAAATAGAAGCAACCTACACTAAAATGTGTCACCCTGCAGAACCACGCAGATCTGCCTATAGTGAGAACACATCGTCGTAGTAAGTGCCAACAAGCCCAACAACAAAGCACAGCAATACACATAACTTATGTGAGAAACATACACTCACGTTAATACAAACTCTTACTATGAGCTCATGCTTATATACTCCCTAATTAGGGGCATCCCACAGGTGGTGGGGTGGAACATTTAATAAATGTAGTTTTCTCATTAAATTTCAACACTATTTTTGCAATTTATAGCAGAAAAACTCTTAAGAGATTAAGGGGAAAATTTTTGTTAATTGAGGAACACAATATACAACATAAACAACAGAAAAAAGTTGTCAATCCAAAAACAAAAAGTTCTCAGTAGGAGACAGTAGATCCCACTTCAGAACTGGAAGCTCCCAGCAGGGACCAGAAGAGGCTCCCTACAGGAACCATTTCAAACAGCAGCAAACCAGAAGGCTTCCTTCTGGGGCCAGTAGACCCCAGCACAAAACCTGAAAGCTACCTTCTGGGACCAGTAGATCCTAGCACAAAACTAGAAGGCTACTTTCTGGGACCTGTACATCCAATCAAAAAACCAGTTGGTGCCGTACAGGGACCATTTCAACCAGCAGAAAACCGAAAGGCTTCCTTCTGTGACCAGATGAAACCATTAAAAACCAGCAAAATCCCATTAACAAATTTTTACATGGGTTGAGACCCTGTGTAATAGCTACTACATTTGGCCATTATGACAGTACCTTACTGCTTGTTGCATGGGTTGTCTTGTTGAGTACTCATGGCATGACAGTATACTTTTTAAATTTACTAATTTTGCAAGGAAAGCCTGTGCCATGGATTTTCTGTGATCCCATGCTGCATACAAAATCACAGCTTTTTCTAAGAGGGCCATTTGATTGCAGGTGTCTTGAATATATCAGTGTGGAAGTGTGGAGAAACACATGGGAATAGTTGTAGCCTTATGTGCTTCACGGCAATGGAAAATTTGTACAGAATTGGACTACGGTATCGTAGGTGTGGCAGCCATGGAAGGGCATTTAGAGCTGCAAAATGTGCTCTCTCATTCTCCCTGAGAATCTGTGCGTATATATAGCTTGTATGCTCAAAGTTGTGTTGTTTTGCTCCCCTTTGGGAGCTCTAAAAAAAAATTGGGGGTCAGTGTGTGTATGTTTTATAGTGGCGATTAAAGAAGCAAGTAGATTCTCATGTATTCCAACAGGAATTGAAGCATTTTTTTTTAAGTATTTGATAGCACTCTTAACACACTTCTTTGCTACACAGCTAAAGCTTGAAATGCAACAAAAGTTACTTAGAGCCATGTTTTGGGACCTAAACTGTCATATCTCATGCGTTAGAACAAAATCGCAGTCACAGTTTGCACTCCGGGTCTCAGGATGATGTAGGCAACCTGTACTGAAGTTTGTCATGTTGATTGTAGTGCCGTAACATACAGCCTAGTGAGAGGAGCAGGCAGTTTTTTCCATGCCACCTGCCTGCGCTTGTAGTTGTAGGCTTCCGCACTCGGTCTAAGTCACACGTGGCGTACGTCAGCTACATCGAGAAGTTAGGTAAGGAACATTGTCAGCCAAACGCATGCCTCTGATGGTTGAGAATGTGGTCTAGCGTTTGTAGCGGCTGGTGGCAGCAGGTTCTTGGCGCGGAGTGGAAAAATTTCAGTGCTGCCTATGCACTGCAGGTTGCCTTATATCCTTGCGAGATTTCGTGCCCCCAAAGTAATTTACAAATCTGCAAAGTGACAATTCATATTCATACTACAGCAGGCTGTACTGGATATAGGTCACAGAGAACAAATTTCATAAGCATGGTTGGAAGCACAGTGCATTTGATTACATGGTCACATTCATAAATGTGCTTTCCATTTTTCAAAATGTCTGTTTGCCAGAGTTGTACTGTTTGCAAAGAAACAAGTATTTTAGGTTACTGAAAGCAAGTGAAATGCCAAACCATCTAGGTATGGCATTTGGTAGTGTTAACCTTGTGCTTAACTTTGCTCTAAATAACCAAGGAGCCATCTTTTGTTTTTGGAAAGGTTGCTGCTTTATATCTAGCGTGCAGGCCATTTTGCTGAAGTATATGCCTAATCAGTCCTCTTTTCAATATTGTTTTTCGTCACATCCTGCCCAAGTTCATACTTGAGCTGGAAAGAACTCAGTCAGAATGCAAGCATTACTTTAGTCTGATACAACTCAAGAACGAAGTGGCTTTTCCCTGTCAAAGGACCCCCTAGCAGCCAATGGTGTCGGCCGATTTTCATGGCCCTGCTAGTGTGGCAATGCAGGGAGTGGCGTGAGAATGCAGGGAGGGTACTGTCCCTGCTGTGGAGGAAGGGGATTATCCCCTTTCATGCATTATGCCAGTTTACTTCTGGAGACCACAGCACCAGTGGTTCATTTTGTGGCAGTAGTGGCATCTCAGTGAACTTAAAACAAAGAAATGGCATGATAACTGGATGGTTGACCCCTACATTAGCATTTTCTATATTGAAGTGATGAATGTTAAGCAACTTTAAACTTGAATTCATTATTTTTCTTGTTAAACAAATGAAATATGTTTTTGCAAAGAGCATGCAATGTGATCTCATTTGTATAGCATTTAAAACCCTTCTGAAAGATGCTTTCTGTAAAGAAAATTAAAGAACTGAGCTGAAGCATGTATCACCGCTATTCTGCTGTACATTACTCCCATTATCATTGCCTACATAGTAAAACTGCTTGAAACACCACACATTACCTTTGGACTTGGTATTGGGTGGTACTCATTCTTGAAATACCTGCCACTCTTGCTAAGTTGCTATGGCATTCTGGTGCTAAGCATAAGGTCATGGTTTCAAACTCAACCATGGGAGCTGCATTTTGATGAAGGCAAATTATATAAATGCTCATGTGCAAATTTTGGTTCATGTTAATCAACCACAGGTGGTGAAAATTTAGTCTGGAATCCTCCACTGTTGCATGCCTCATTGCCTTGCTTTGGCATATAAAAATCAGTATATACGTTGTGCATGTAAAACGCGTATGGCAGTGCGTTGCACATTGTGTACATTGATTTATGTTTGTGCACTGCTTTGACGACTTCACTTGTGCCTCATGTAATGGGCCTAAAAGTGCCATTTATAATTTCTTTATTAATATTCATTGAATAAATATTTTTAATCTATTTGATGTTGTTTATTCATAATCTTACAAGGCTTGGCAAGGATTACCTTTTTGAAAGAGAACTTCAGGTTTCTGATTTCATATCAGCATACATCAGTACTGACTGACATCAAACTTCCTCTATATGAGCTGATTAAAGGAGCCATTGCCATAAAATATTTGGTGTCAATACGTTTGCTTTACTGGGATGTTCATTACTTTTTTCTGTATCGCTGGAAAATTATCAAGTAATGGTCAGATCATTATCTGAGTTGTTCTTTCAATAATTATGCGGGTGTTACGTGTTCACACTGGAATTTTCTCATGCCCCATTTGTGCTGTAATCCAAAAAATTTTTTCTTTGTTTTACAAATGGCTATTGTGCTGTTAAATTATTTTTATGCATCACACATGAGTATGATGTTTTGTTTGTAGTGATGGAAGAATTTTACTGTGGTACAGAATTTTTATAACTCAAAGCACTTTTGTGTGCATTTTAGTGTGTTTGGCCACATTGTATGTAAATATGTATAGAACCGTTTTTGTTGTAATTAAAATTGGTTTAGAAAGGGATATAAATATTTGTACAAAAGCTCTGTCATCTGCATCTTTAAAGGACTATAGACGCTAAATTTTTGCTTGCGTGTTTTCTTCTTTCAAATGATGCGTTAGTCATTTCAATACATGGATCGCCGTGTGGTATTCGCCTACGGCCGCTAAGTAATTTATGATTGAATTTCTTCTCTCATGCTGTTTTGATTTCATCAATCAAACGATGGCTGTGATGTGTAGTTGAACTTTCGGTCTTGTGAGGCACGGAAAAACTAATATAAACGCTCGCATGTAGTTTTAAAGGAGTTTGGTTTGGTTTATGGAGGTTTAACGTCCCAAAACGACTCAGGCTATGAGGGACGCCGTAGTGAAGGTCTCCGGGAATTTCGACCACATGGGGTTCTTTAACGTGCACTGACATCACACTGTACACGGGCCTCTAGAATTTCGCCTCCATCGAAATTCGACCGCTGTGGCCTGGATCGAACCAGCGTCTTTTGGGCTAGCAGCCGAGCGCCGTAACCACTCAGCCACCGCGGCGGCTTTTTTAAAGGAGTATGGACACCTAACTTTTGGCTGCATGTTTTCTTCTTTGTAATAATGCATATGGTATTATTATACATGGATTACTTCGTGGTATTCTCCTACGACTGCTAAATAATTTATAATCGAATTTCTTTCTCGTGCTGTTTAGGTTTCAGTTTCAACAGCCGAACGTTGACTGTGATGTCGAAGTGTGGTTATATGTCATGTGATACATGAAAAAGCTAATATAATCGGTGCTTCTACATTTGTTGTCATTCCGGCTCTTGAGGAAGGCTGGCTTGAGCACTGTAGTGAATTAAAATGATGGAGCAGTGATTATATTGCAGTTTTTCCATCGGTAAAGCTTCTAAGGCTAGGTGTCTCCAACACTCTGAACAAGCTTGTAGAAGCCGCCACGGTGTCGCAGCATCGAAGACTTTTAAAAAGAAAAATGGAAGAAAAATCATGGAGCGCTTGGGGTTCGAACCCTTGGAGTGTTCAAAGCGGACAGACAGCATACCTGGAGCAACTAAGGATAGACAAAAAATTCCACTGCTGCCAAAGAACATGCATCTGGTATTTCATGCAGGTAGACAGATAGGGCTGTGGCTCTACAGGTTAAATTTCAAGGTAGATCCGGTGTGCTTTACAAGGACGGTGCCGAATATGATAGCAAGGAAGCACACACAGCGTTAGTGGTTCGGGAGAGCGGAGACCCGGTCTCGTGCTGCACCATTAAAAACACAAGTGTAACTGAGGCAGAAGAAGTTTCCATTGCTCTAGCATTAACACAAAACGGTACAAGGGTGATAGTTAGTTAAGGCAGCCATTAAGAATTATGATATGGGCAGAATCTCTGCTGCAGCCGGCAAAATTCAGAGAGATGGGCAAGTACCACCAGAGCTAATCTCACTGATCTGGTCCCCTGCTCATCAGGGCCTGTGGGGGAACAAGAAGGCGCATGCGATCGCCTGAGGGCTCACTTTCCGGTCGATCGTCGCTGATGCGCTGCCTCCACGCGAAGAACACCTCCCTTCTGGTGACGAACTCACAACATTCCATGAAATCATTGCTCATTATAAGAGCTGTCGTAAGACCTATCCAGCAGCAGATAAGCAGCTCAGCAGAAAAGAGGAAATTATGGGGAAGATATTGCAAACCGGGGTGATTCCAAACCCTCAACGGTACAGTAAATGGCATCCGGAAGTCTTTAATCCTAGATGTACGCACTGAAATAGCATTGCAGATCTTGTCCACATGGTCTGGACCTACCCTTCCTATAATGACCCGAATATAAATGTAGAATCCTGGGAGACTTTATTACTCAACCATGAAGCAGAAGAGCAATGCAAAGTCATCGGTCTCGCCCTGACCGCCGCCGAGTCCCAAGGGATTCTGGCCGACAGTTAGGGGAATGAATGGAGGTTTAGGCTAAAGCCTTTTCCACCGTCATTTTTGACAGGTGCGAATTAAAGTTTTTCTCTTTCGATGCCTCACGTGACATATAACCACACTTTCATGTCACACCCATCGTTTGGCTGTCAAAATCTAAACAGAAACAGCATGACAGAAAAATTTCATTATAAATTATTTAGCGGTCTTGCATGATTCATGCGTAGTAGTATATTCCGTATCATTGTAGAGAAGAAAGCATGCCACCAAAATTAGGTGTCTTTACTCCTTTAAGTCACTACACCACTTTTAAATCAGTTTGCTTCAAGAGCTAGAATTGCATAAAACGACATATCAAGCTGTTATATTGCTGTACCTTAGGTGACCTAAAGTTAAACTACACGTCACAGCCATTGTTCGTTGACGAAGCCGAAACAGCATCGAGAAGGAATTCAGTTATAAATTATTTATTGGTCGCAGGCGAATACCATGAGGTACCTCATGTATACCAGTGTAACACATCGTTCGAAAGAAAGCACGCAAGCAAAAATTTGGTGTCAATAGTCCTTTCAACGTCGGTTAATGCAGCTGCATCTGCTCAGCCTTTTTTCTGTTTTACAAATGGCTGTCATTGCTCTGTAAAAAATATTTGTTTTATTGTATGAATATTTTGTGCATATACGCTTCACTAAAAAATCCCTCATGGGATTGATAGCAGCTCAGAATAAACAAACAAAATGCTGTGTTTCAGCAACTGATGGCAACTTGTAATGTTTGTCAGTCTTTCTCGCAGTTTCTTTTACTTGTAGGTGTTATATCCCCTTCAGCTAGCAACTAAATCTGCTGAGAGGAAGGATTATTTATAGTATAAATCATGACTAGAAGACCTATTAGAAGCCAAATGTAAAAAATTATGCAAAATGTTTTACATTTTCGCACATTTTCGTGGTGTCCACTTTGTATACATCGTGCCTCAAAGTTGCCGCATGTACAAAACCATGCAACACGATTTTCACTTCTCTAACTCATTGTAAGACATTCATAAATGGTTATTTGTGACAGAATGTTCTTCAAATAATTATTTTTTGTGTATTCTTTGTGAAACAGATAAAAATGTGTTTATTGAGGCTAGACAGGAAAAAAATTCCACATTTCCTGTACCGAATATTACTCTTCGATGTGCAGCCTTCACATCTGCACTGTTTCAGGCTTGGTGGGCTCACATGGTGGGGCCATTCACCGCACCCAGCATAGCGCATTTGTTTGTCAGCTGGCAGGTTTTTATCATTTTATGAGGCCTCTTTAGGATCGTTTTTGGGCTTTCACTGCTTGGTCGGTTGCGAACTTCAGAGGCGCTTTTGTGCAGGCAACTACTCTGTAAGCAATATCAATTTGAAAGGCAAGCAAGTCTAATGCATTTTCTTTCTTATCATTTGCACTTGGCATTTCAGAGGCATTCTAACCTACGGTTGTAAAAAGGAAATGAATTAAAATGTGAGGTGGCCCGATATGGCCATTGGGTGCAAAGACAATAAAACATGTAGCTTGCTGACACTCCTCATGAACGTGTATTTGACAATGACTTTAAGGCTTTAAGTGTTGACGTGAGATTTTGGAGTTCAGTCCACCTTTGAACTGTACCTACTTCACTTATGCCCAAGACGGTTGTAGCCATGTTGACAGTGCCATTACTTGCTACAGACAAAAACAAGGTCTCATTTTCTGAAATCCTCTCTTGAGATCTTCCTCCTGCTCCTGCCTTCAGCTCTTTTTCCACCTGTAGTGAACAACCATGCAAGGGATTTGCCCTAGTTGTGCCACTCACTAGAGTTCCCACCCATATCATCATCATCATCGCAAAAGTCTTCATTGGAGACATCTACGTTGGCTATCTACATGAACAGCACTTCAGAGCTCAGATCATTGAAGTTTATTCTTTCAGACGCATAGTCTTAAGCCCCTACAGTGGATCAGGACATTTAATACAGTACTTACTCATAAAAACGGCACGTTGGGACAAGGAAATGATACTCATAGGTTTTAGGCATTAAGGTGCGATATCTACATTTGTGGATGTTGACAGCAGCACTTTTTATTTTTCTATTGCAAGGAAAATTGGAGGATCGTTTGCACATTACCTTATCTATACCTTTCGTGTGTTAAATTGCATCGTAAACAACTAGTTGAAAAGAGGTCATGTGAAAGTAAAAGCTACTTTTCTGTTCCACCAGTAAATGTGTAGATACCCATCTTTACTTTTTTTTTCAAAAACATTTCACTGCACCCGCCAGAGATGGTACCCCAAGCTTGACAGCCAGGGTCTAATTGTTTAGGGCATGCTATTAAAAGGCGGAGGTTCGCCTTCTATACAAGAATATAGTTAGGTTTAGTTGGCATCCACATATGTGGACACCATGCCCAAAAGGAATATTCCTCTTGTTATAATTGCACAGAGGCTACTTTGCACATTTCTTGTCTTTTTATTTCAGCAGTGTGGTTTGTGGCTGAAAAAAAAAAAAAACATTTCTGGGATATTTAAGAATCACATGGCTGAGCTGCAGCCGACTCGGTGGCTGAGTGGTTATGGCGCTCGGCTGCTGGCCCGAAGGACGCGGGTTCGATCCCGGCCGCGGCAGTCTAGTTTTGATGGAGGTGAAATTCTAGAGGCCCGTGTACTGTGCGATGTCAGTGCACGTTAATGAACCCCGGGTGGTCAAAATTTCCGGAGCCCTTCACTACAGCATCCCTCATAGCCCGAGTCGCTTTGGGACGTTAAACCCCCATAAATCAAATCGGACATTGCTGAGCTTCTTTTTTCTCTAATGATGGAAAAATTGTACACATGTCTGATAGCTCCCGTATGGATAAGAAGCATTTCAAGTTGATGATGTTGCGGCATTTTAGTTTGTTTCATGTACCTTTGTTGTATTAAGGAAGTCGGCTCAGTTTAGTCTAGTGCAGTCCTAGGCAGAGCTTCATTCCATTCGTTATTTCTTTGGTATGGCAAAGCAAAAAGAAAAGGTAAGTCTCAGGAATGAAGCTACATTTTTACTGGAAACCACTAAAAAAGAATTAACTTCAATCATGAGCTTTTGGCTATTCTGGCAGATATAACGGATTTTTTGACAAATTTTTTCAACATAGGACACGCATCTTTTCAGGATACCTTTAGTTTTGCTTACTTGTACCATAATATATGTATATAAAAACAAATGGTTAAGCAATTATGGTTTTTCATAACCCGCTCCACTTTTGTATTTTTAATGCATATTAGTAGGTATTGTGTGGTTTAACATTTTTCTGTAATGGAGGGCTCCAGGTTAATTTACACCATCTGTGGTTTTTTAACGTTCCCTGACATCACTCAGCACATGGGCACTATTCTTGGCTTCAACCACAATGGGCACTGCTGTGTGATGCTGCTACTGATGCTTTTGTTCTGCCAATGCTAAGGACTGATAATAGTGCACATTTTGCAGTTTTCTGTGCCCAGAGGTTGTTGGGCAGGTTTGGGACACGTGTGACTCTAGAAACTGTGCTGCTACATGTAGGAGGCTGGTGGGGGCAGCGCCTCCGACTCTGACAACGACGCGGAGGCATTGCCATTGGCCCACGGGGCGGCCGAGGGCATGCACACTGAGGAGGCCTGCCAGCTGCCCTTTGAAGTGGTGGCTGAGCGGCTGGGCACTGACCTGCGTCGGGGCCTGTCCTGGAATGAGGCCCACCGCCGCCTCCTCACTGTAGGGGCCAATGAGTTCGAGGTGCGTCAGGAAGAACCACTGTGTAAGAAGTACCTCGACCAGGTATGTGCACATTCATGGCACTTTGTTTTCATGCTTTATGTTTTTGCTGACAGTGCATGTACATGCGTTGACTTTACAAGCAGTAATGTTGGCAGTTGCTACGTAAAGCTCATTTAAGCATGTGGCAAAGTATGAGTGCGCATTGAAGGAACGTAGCCAGAGAGGAGTGGCAGCCGTGGACAGTTTTTGACTAGAGCAGCATAATGTGCAGCGCATGCTGTGGCCGTCTGTATTGGCTACCTCATTGTAATAATAAGCGAGGCATTTGTTCATGCTGATGTTAGTCTGAAAGCTATGATCTCGGCAACACTATCTTTGGGGTTCATCGAGGAAGTTTGTGCTGCGCAAGCATTTTTTCTCTATTTCTTGACTATTTATTTCGCGTCTTTCACTTAGTACATGCTTTGTAGCTACACTAAAATGAAACATGATCGAAAGAGCATATGACGATTTACAATTTCTGATCATTGAATTGACTGCAAACTCAACTCTTGTTCATTTTTTAGTGCAGTCACTGCTTTGGGGCTCTCAAAATTACTGTCCAGTTTGTTCAGCAAAAGCTTTTTCTTTTAGATGAGAAACTCGCAGTTGAAAGGAAAAATTCATTATTTATATGAATAATAATGTTATATGGTTCAGTTCATGATACCACATGATACCAAATGTAACATCATGAATTTGTGCTCTGATTATCTCAACGGCATATGACAGTGCCAATGCAGCCTTTCTTTTTCTTTTTTCGTTTCCATGCTGTAAGCTTTTCGGATTGTATTTGAGACACATTACTTGATAAGAAGCCACTCCAAGCCACAAAGTATCTTCTTTTATTACACACGTGTTATTCTGCCAAACAGTTACTCAGGCAGAGCCAGCCAGCTTGTTATTGCAAAATTACCATAATTTAAAGTACAATACATGGTCAGTCGCCGCAGATACTGCATATTTTTACTTTCTGTTTTAACAACCTCTGCATTGGTGAAGCCTTTGTATCTAACATCCTTGAAAGGTGATGTGTCAATCGGACCCTCTTCGTATTTTGGTTTGTAGTCTTTATGCAGACTATCATTGGAGTCATTGGTGAGGCTGCAGTTTGGCATACAAGTTTCTTTGTTTTCAGATTTATTGTCTATGATTCTCATGACTTTCTTATATAGTAACTTTTTCTGCTAGTTACTGCTCACCTCAGTAATCACTTTTTGTTTTTTCCCTATTTTACATGTCCTGTGTTAGATTTACCTTCATGTTTAGCGATACTGAGTGGTTGGACATACATACATTCTGTCCTATAACTAGGGTTCACTCTAGGTGGCCTCGGAAGAAATGCTGAGTGGAGCTAATTTGTATAAATAGACCCACCACAATGGCTCAGTGGCTTTGAGGTTAGGCTGCTGATCCCAAGGGTTTGGGTTCGATCCCAGCCACAGGGGCTGTAATCGATGGCGGTGAAATACAAAAATGCTTGTGTGCTGTACGATGTCAGCACACATTAGGAAACCCCAGGTGGTCTAATTAATCCGGAGCCCTCTACTATGGTGTACCATAGCCTGAGTTGCTTTGGTACATAAAAACCCCACAGTCCCCAAACTAAATAAATTAAATCGTGTTGAGGCATTGATGGGGAATCTGCTTGCTGCATAAATTGAATCTTTTGCTGTTTGTATAGATAAATGTGTCTGATCGCGGTGCTAATCAATATTACTTTCCTTTTCTCTCTGCAGTTCAAGAACCCACTCATTGTGCTCCTTTTGGCATCAGCTGTTGTCAGTGTCTGCATGCAGCAATTCGATGATGCATTCAGCATTACTGCTGTAAGTGAATAGACTCTTCTATATGTTCATTTGGTAATTAACGCAACCATGCTTTGCTGCTTTAAAGCTAACACTTTTATTACTATTTTTGTTTTTTGTTTGTTCACATGTGATAGCAAGTCTTTTACGATGAGGATATTGGTGCATGCGCTGCTTTGGCCACTTGTGGTGGTGGTTCACAGATTTTCATTAATAATTTCAGCAGTGCAGCTCCATCTAAATGACATTGCATGTGAGAAGTGGCCCTTTTCGGAAAAGAAAAATAACGTTTTTTTTTTTTTTTCAAAGCTGGATTATTGGAACACATCTGCAAATTCCTAGTCAATTTGTTATCATGTCATCATATTCTCTAGAAACAGCATCTTTCATAGGGCGGTGTAGGAGCAGATACGGTGCTTGAAATGCACTAGCGAGTAACCTTTCAGAAGTGCTGTGAATCAGCATAACAGCAATGCAGAAACATTCTGAGAAGGGTCTCTAAGGAACGTTGGCAGCAAATGTCAGATACATTAAATTTTTTTTTTGTTTCCTCTCATCACAGCTGCAACAGCTGTGTGGGCTGTGCTGTTTGCTTGACTTGCAGTGTTTCTTGGAGGAGAACCAAAGCAGCTGCGTTATGTTAAACACACAGCTATTTTCTTCTTATTTCTTTTTAGTGTTCTGAAAATGTCTCTGTGTGCAGGTGGCACACATGTCATGCTGTCATCACAATGGGGGTGTCTTTTTTTTTCTCCTTTTTTTTGTTTATAGTAGTGCGAATTGTTAGTTTATGTTTGTTTCAATTTTTAATCTTTGGTAACGGCGACTTGTACTGCAGAAAAGTTAATGTAAAACTACCACTAGCAGACATTTATCCTCAAGCTTCAGTATTTTTAATATTTCTGTGATTTTCTTAAATCATAGTTTTGTTGGAAGCTCTCTTTTTAGTTGAGGGTAAATGGTGTTAATAAGCATCTCTACACCTGATACATGATGTCGGAAGCAATTTCAATCGGTCCTGTGTATGTAACATGCTTTGTGATAGCTTGTGCATTAATTTTTATAGGGAATTTTTTTTTTATAGTTGCTAGCTTGCCTTTCTTGCTTCACGTGCACACACGTATGCTCACATACATTTGCATATGTGCACCAGTGTTTGCTTGCATTCGTAATGTGATCCATCTCCAGAAATGAAGAATTGCACAAACAAGGAACTTGACAGATCTTTTTCAGGATGAAGTAATAAGCAACACTTCAAAATATTGCTTAGCAGAGACTTGCCAACCATTTTCAACGACATCTGTGCCCATTTTATGGCTGAAGGCAACACGTGTAAAGTTTAATCTTGCAGACGTCACTGCTGGCTCTTGGCCTTTTGGAGGCTGAAATGACCTTTTCCGCAGTTTTGTAGTTCACTGCACATTGGCCAGCTGCTGAACTGAAAAAAAGAACTGTTAGGAGTTTTTACTTTTTGTATTATTTTATTCAGTTTTATATTACATCATGGAAGCACTTTTTGTGAGCAGTGAAAATAAAATGATGCCTAATATATACAACATTAAGTGCAGCTCTAACCGAATTGTTAATGTGTGTCTGTTTATTGCATTTGTGTAGCTGACATTTTTTTCTCGTACTTTTTCTTAACAAAGCGCATTAATAATTCACGATGCAAGTGTTAAACAAAATAATTGTTGAAAAAAATTTAATAAACTTTTTAATGGCGAAAAATTCCCGTGCACTTTATCGCCCTTTTTTGGCTTAATGAGAAGGCTGCTAAGTTACGGGTTTACATCGGCAGCTGTCTAAAGCATCATATGATCTAGTGTATCTGTTGCATTCAAGCTTTATGGTAAATTTTAGATCCATGTGTATAAGCTAGCTGATGCTGTGTAAATGATGCAGAGTGGTTAGAAATGACCGCAGTGTTTTAAGCCATCATACTTGACTGGCACAAGGAGTTCGAGCATAATGACTTAACTTTGTAATGCAATAAATATAGATTTGGGGGTTGTGTCAGTAAGGTGTATGCCAGGGATCGTGGCTCACGTTGCCGGATTCTTGTCTCCCTTGGGCAGCTAGCTGGAAAAGGGGTAGGGGAGTAAATAGGAGAGATCTGCGCACCCCTCATGCCATGTATGACTATTTCAACTGTGCCACCTCAGACATAGCAGAAGTCAAATAATGACTTATGGCTGGGGACAGTGCTAAGGCAAAAGATTACTACCGTTTGATTTCCATGCAAGGTATGTGTAGCTACAAGCTTACAAGTAATACATGATGGGTTATTGGCCAGTATAAAGAATGCACAGGGATGAAGAGGTGTAGTAGAAATTTAAAAGAAACGAAAGATACGAAAGATGCAAGAGACGAAAGAAAAAGAAACGAAAGATCCAAGAAAGATGCTATTGGCATGGGACTTCTGAACCAAAGGCTAAATAAAATCCTTAGGGCAACTGGGCTCTCTGGTGTGTACATAAAGATGCTAATGAGGGGCACTTCTGCCACTGTCCTTCTTGCAGAGAACGCGTTTTATTATTTTTTGTGAGATGTGAATTATTACTGCTCCCCCACTGAGAATACAGTATCCTTCTTTATTCTCGAGGTCCATCACGATTTTAAATTCAATGTTTTTAATGTATATGAAAGCAGAATTAGCATGCAATTTCTTCCATTGTGCTATTTTTTTATGCCTGGAAATTTTTTAGTGCCTGTATGGATGCGCTGGTGTATATGCATGTTGGTGCATACATTCTGAATTGTCAAAGTGTCAGTTTAGAAGTAAGTCTCTATGCAGTGATGTGAAAATGGCAGCTTTGTAACTCATTTTGTTCCTCGGGTTTTGGAAAGCTTTTTGAAAAAGAACACTGGAAAAACTTTTTCAGCTTTTTTAATAGAACATTAAAAAGCTTACCACCCTTTGAATACTCTTTTTTAGGTTCTCCTGCCAACAAACATAATGAGCTAAACAGTTAATATTAGGTATAACAAAAATTGACACTTTTTCACAAAACTTGTTTTTTTCTGTTTGTGTTGTATGCAGTTGTACTAGTGATAGCTCTTTTTAAGAAGGGACGCAGCTTTCAAATCCCGAAAATCTCGAAAAAAAATTGAATTTTACAGAACACCAGATTTCATATCTATAAGGTCTTTCTAAATATATCCTGAAATATTTTCCCCGAAAATAGCCCAGAAATGACTTTAAAAATGTTCTTTGTGACCGTAGATAGCAAATAACTTGCTGAGATCTTCGTGAAATTGCCAGTTTTTTTCAAAAGTGATTTTTGACCTGACTGCCCTGCTTGCAGAAAGCATAGCTTGACAATGGCTTCATGTATTTTAATGCAGTTTGTTGCATTGTGTTCCTTGACAAGTTCTTCATGCAGCGACATTCCTGTATTTCTGCTTTACTTTCTAATTTTTTTTCACTCTTTCACTCTTTTGACATGACTGTAATGAGTGCATTATGCAAGCATGGATATATTGTTTTGGAGAATGCCACATCATGAGCCACTCCTTTGGATAAAACTTCAAGAGTGACTCTATAAGCTCCTGCCATGTTCTGTTTCACGCCAGGCTTTCTGCATGTTTGATATAGCAATGAAGACAAAAATTTATAATATATAAACTACTCGGTATATATGAGTAAAAATTTGTATTTATTCATTTAGTCCACTTCCCAATAAGCATGCCAAAGTTCATTGCTCTACGAAAAAATTAAAAAGAGGTGAAAGCCGCATCCCCCTTTTTAGAATTTTTTTTTTTGGAGGTGGGGGGGCGGGGTCAGTAGTTTAACTTTGGTTGGGCTTTTAGCCTCGTGCAGACCGGCAGCAGGCATGCCGGGGAGCTTTCTTTAAAAGGTTGTTTTTGTCATGTTATGCATCCGCCTTCCGGTAGAGAGGCAGTTCGAACACCTGCTTTGCCCTCATTAGGGGTGCTCAGCTGCCTCTGTCTGTCCACATGTGCCACAGCTGTCGTTTTAGCTGTAGGATTTGGATCACTGCACTCAAAATATGCATGTGAGGTGCTTTGGAGCTGCATGCATTTTTTTTTTTCTATTAAGGATGGGGTTTCACGCTTGCACAGCCATTATTTTTCAGTGTTTGTGCGATCACTGTGGCTCTCTCGTTTATAATAAAAAAACAAGTTTTAGCTCTACCTTTCAACGATACAAGTTTTAGCTCTACCTTTCAACGATATGTCACCATGAAAAGGAAGGTCTGGGCATTATGTGCCCAAACCTCCATGGGTCGCATTTTCTTGGTGATGGTTAAGTTTGCACAGTGAAAACTAAAAAACTACTTAGTGCTACTCAAAGAAATCTTGCACACGTAACGAAATGTGTGTGCTTTTTAAATCTGCTAAGAATGCTTGCATTTTGTCAGTTAGACCGGAAGTTATCATGCTTCTATTAAGCGTCATTTTTGGTCATTTTTTTAGACCACCGGTTCTAAATCCGCTAGAGTCAAAAACCTCTTGGCATTTACTGAGATTAACATATCATCTGAACCCTACAGAAGCAACCCTCTTTTTGGTGCAGTAGTTTTTCCAAAAACGACACGCGAGCTGGAAGTACTTTGCTCACTCCACTTGTGCCACCTTTTATCATTTTTAACAATGCATATTGGTGAGAACTAAATATATTTCTCTTTCTGAAGAGCTAAAACTTGTTTTTCTATCTTAACACAGTGATATCGCAAACATTGTGAAAAATGGTCAGTGGTCGCCACCAGCATGAAACCTCATCCTTGATATTTTTATACTGGCAGACTGCTATTTGTGACTGCATGTTAACAGCCGCATATGCTAGTTTACTTACTCGAAAGTTACCTGCAATATCTAGACCCATTTTTGTGCATGTGTAACTAAATCGGTGACCTCAGTCAAGCTTTACTATCCATATTACTTCTAGCTTGGGCTTTTGCTACTGGGCAGTCATTAGTTTATTGAAAAGAGAACAGTGATCCACCTTTCATTAGGTTGATGACTTCTTTATAAGGGGAGAAAATAAATTAAATGAAATATTCCATCGACTTTTTGATCTAGCTGGTTGAACTGAATTGTTTCCTGAATTATGATCTCAAAAAATAATTCTGTGCCAGCGTGTAGGATTGCCCATGAAATTGGTGTAATGCGAATTATGCACTGCTTGTATAGCATTTCTTCAGCTTCTTTCTTTTTAATAAAGATTGGAATTTATGCTTGAAGTTTCAATAATTTTTTTTGCTTTTTTTTTTTTTCCACAGGCTATAATCATTGTGGTGACAGTTGCCTTTGTCCAGGTTAGTACTTTTCCCGTTAAACTCTATTGGGTGCTGAATCTGGTTTTCTATTTTTTTTTATTTTTTAGCTGTGGTTACAGCATTTGTGGAAAGCTGCAGGCCTCCTTGAATGAATTAGCATGTCCCATGCTGTTTGCCAGTAGTGACCACAAATCGTAATCCTTTTGAATCTTGGCCAAAACTGGCTTCACTTGAGATCTGCATTCTCACCAAACCTAGCAACTTATTTGGCAGGAATCATATTTCATCATACTGCGGTATGATTTCTGCTTGCAGGTGCAGTATGATTCCCACAGGAATCATATTGCACAATCATACTGCACATGCTGTCTTATTACTGTAATTATCTGATGTTGACTGGCAGGCATAGTCTATGCAAATAGCAAGAATAGTCGTACACAAACACTGCATCCACCAAACAAGATTTGAAGAGTTGAGTGAATAGTAGACCGGCATTTACTATTGGCCTCATGTGGCATGGTCACGGAAGTGAGTTGTACAATGGAAAGAGCTGTAGGAGCAAGTGTTTGCCATCAGGTTCCATGGCATCTGAACACTGAACTCTTGCTGGCTTCTAAAACAACAGTTGGAAGCCTCTTTTTGTAACAGGAATGTGCCTGGCTGGTCGATATGTGGGCACTGCTTTTTAGGCTTTTATATTTTTAAATTATTATTGTTACCTTTAAAATATGCCTACATTGTTAATAAACAGATGGCTAAAATCGTAAAATGTCTGAGCAGTTAAAGGCAATATTTGTTGTCGGTTTGGATCACAAATCAAACTGCAGCAGTCCTTTCTTCCCTTTTTATTATTTGTGTGCTTTTGAAAGAGAAGTCACAGTATAGGTTTTTTTTGTCTTATAAAAGGTGTGTGGTCAGTTTACTTTAGTGTGTATCTCATGTCCTTGTTTTTATTTTCATAAGGATTTAGCTTAGTTATATGCGATGAATTGCAGACCGCTCTTATTATGATTAGTGATGCATAACAATCTTACGTGGCCCATAGCAGTGTAAATAAGTTTAAATAATGTTACTTCAATAGTTGGTATCTATGATTAATATTTTCCAAGTTATCTGCATGGTGAAATATTTAGTGTAAACATGAAATTGTGACAGGTACTTCAAATGTCTATTTTCTCCTAGTATTTGTGTGACAGCGGAATTTGCAGAGCTGGAAATTTTAGACGGGTGGGGTAGCTGAGATCTGTGTGGCTTTTAGGGAACAGGATGAGGTGAGTGAATATAGTCAACTGCAGCTTCCGTGTGCATTTTGCAATTTTTTTTTTAGTTTAGTCTTGAGAAAGGTGAAAAGTGTGTTATTGCTCTGTGCAGCTCAATGTGCTTTGTATCACTGTGCCTGGTAATTGCTTTTTCAATACAGGAGTACCGTTCAGAAAAGTCACTTGAAGAGTTGAATAAATTAGTGCCCCCGACCTGCCACTGGTGAGTTTAGAGTTTACACTCTGTCATGTGATGTGATGTCAGTTTTGGGATTAGCCTGATCTAAATGCTTTGCTGCATTAGGCCAAAGCACGCATGCTTGTACAAGTTAGCGTGCTTAGCAAGTTAGCAGAAATTTCCGGAGCCCTTCACTACGATGTCCTTCATAGCCTGAGTCGCTTTGGGACGTTAAACCCTGTAAACCCATAAAACATTTGAATAGGAAATGAAGAAATAGCAACTTGAAAAGGCTATAAGCCCTTATATGACGTTAGTCTGCGTCATCAGAAATTGTCGTTCAAGAGAGGTGAATGCATATTTTAGGGAAGACTGAGTTTTGTTTAGACAACAGCATAATCATCACATACCCATGGCTGTACACTTTCCTGCACTCAAAGGGATAACTGTTTTTGTAAGCATGTGCAAATAGTGAATTTTAAGTTCCAAGCGAATTCGAAGCAAAAAGCTGTTGTGTTCAAATAATTTCGAAGCGAAGTGAAAGGACACCAAAATTTTGCTTCTGTGTTTTCTTCTTTCAAACGATGCATTAGACATTGTTATACATGGAGCACCCCTTGGCATTCTTCTACGACCAATGAAGAATTTATAATGAATTTTTTTCTTTTTCTTGACACTTCTTCGGTTTTGGCTTAATCAACCGAACGATGGCTGTGATGTGTAGTTGAACTTTAGGTCACATGAGGCACGAAAAAAAAAAGGCGATTTTTTGTCTTTCTAGTTCTTGAAGCAGGTTTGTTTAAGGGGAGACGCCAGTCTTGAATTGAACATTTTTATTATTAAAGATATCGTAATGAAATTAGGTATATGTATGTGTTTCTTCATCCTGTTTTAAAAAATATATTTAGTTTCAGTGTATCTCAGTTAGTTTCCATAATATAGGAAAATAATCCTAATTAGGTGAATTCTTATGGGTTGTTAAGACACTTTCTTTCTACATTTTTTGGTTTCGACTAAAATGGGGCTGTAGCCAAAGACCTGCCCTCTGGAGCTATGCTAATTATATTGTTGTTGAAGTACATCATCTTATAAAAATGTTAAATTTTATCCAAGCACCATAATTATGAAGTATAATTAGATGAGATTATGGTTCACAAAATTTGAAATGTTTGACTCAATTAAACAAATACAGCATAGCTCTGCAGTTCTTTCTGAATTCAACGGTATAAGAATAATTGAAATTGCACCATAAAACATAAGTTCCGTAGGGCTAGTCATGTTGGCAAAAAACACTAAGCTGAGAAAATCGCATTTGAAGTGAGTGCGCCAGCCATTCGGAGGTCGTTGTCAAGGCCTTAAAAAACAGCTTAATGCAGACGTTCCGAAAATATTACACAGTAGTGAGTAATACCAGGTAATGGGTAATACCAGGTAGGGGGGAAGAGGACCAGCTTTCAAATAAAACCAAGATGGCGGCCATTGGGGACGCGATTGTCGGAAGCGACGGGCGCGAAGTCTTACCACATTTCGCTCCGAAATCACCATTTCCAAATTAGTAGGCACGAAATATATAATAGATATTTAAGTAGTTGGAGGTCGAATCTAGACCTTAAATTTTCTAGGCAGGAACTTTAGTAGAGTGCATTTATCTCAAATATGCCATTTTTTGCAAAATCAAAGTTTTCGCATTTTTTTATCATTTCAAGACCCGCGTGTCTCCTTAAGTGCTATTGTGGGTCGAAACTATGTGTCAACGTTTATATTGTAGTTTTTCTGTGCCTCACGTGACCTAAAGCTCAACTGCATGTCACAGCCATCCTTCGGCTGATCAAACCAAAACAGCATGAGAGAAGAAATTCAATATTAAACTATTTAGTGGTGTTAGGTGAATACCACGCAGTGATCCATGTATTCTAATGTCTAACGCATCATTTGAAAGAAGAAAACACATGATAAAATTTGGTGTCTGTAGTCCTTGAATACTTTAGAATCGAAGCAAATAGTTTGCGACTGCAAATGTAGTAGCATGAAAAGGAGTCAGTTTATTAGAGCTCAGTAGCATGCACCAAAAGACTTGGTTTGCAGAATTCACTTACGCAGCTAAAGTTTTAAAAAGAACTATAACAAATAAAAATAAGCAGTTTCAAACTTGCAATTGGCAGTGTTCAGTCAACAGCAAGCTAAAGTTCACTAAGCATCGTAATCTCAAGCCCTTACTTACCATGCGATTCCTCATAAGCTGCTGATTTTAAATATATAAGTTGCTGAAAGATTTTTTCAGACACGATTCAATTCAGAGTCTAGACTTGCGCGACAGAGTCTCGCATCCCAGGCTTCGTGTGTAACCATGGCTCTACCCCAAAAAGTCTGCTGAAACTTTTTTTTTTCCCACATAATAAACCCTGCCCCCAGATTCATGTCAGTTTTTCTGGAAAAACAGTGGGTTCATTACACGAGTACATATGGCATGTGGCTTTCACTGGCGGCTTCTGCTTCGCGGGCCTGAACTTGTGGATCCTGGTGCCTTTCAAGGACGGCCCCTACTTGCCGAGGCCGTACTTGAGGATCTTGCCATCCTTCACGGGTGGCTTGGAGATTGCGCACCTGCATATTGGGGTTTGCACGCATCATTTGTTTGGCCTTGGCCTGTTGCTCCTGCCCTGAATACTTATGAGGATGTAATGGCTCTTCGTCCGCTTGCGCACCTTCGCACTTGCGAGCCCTGGCTGCTTGTTTATGCGCCGCATCCTTTGCTGAAGATTTTGCATGACATTGTTCTCTCATGTGACTGATGCGAGGTTCTCCCACACATAGAAGCTCTTTGTTGCGGCTGACTCACTGCTCCTTTGTGTATGTGTGGGACCCACCATCAACATACGCAGTACACCATCTGCTCCACTCCTCCTTGCACTTCCTCCTGCGCTTCGTCTGGCATATGCACAAAGGCTTCATGTTGACAGCACAACCTGCTACTGCGCTCAGGCAGGGAACCTTCATCTTTAGAGCTAGCGCACTAAAAAGTGCCCTTCACACGAGTTGGTGGAATGAAGGCATGCACATGACTGCTATCCTTTTTTGTTACCTCTCGACCAAGCTAAGCAATGCCTGGTGGCAATTTGCTTGTCGCTTTGGTCTTCTGCTGTGCTTACTTCACTGTGCATCCGTACCAGTTATGATTTTATTTCAGCTCCTTTACGTTGGTTGCTTTGTAACTTAATGTCTTCTGCTTTTATATAATAGTGCTTTGAATAATTCAGTACAAAAACTACAATGAAACATGTGAACGTAGCAGTGTCTAAGTTAAAAAGGAAGTGAGTCTTTTTGCTTTCTTTTCTTTTTTTAGAAATTGAGGATACTTGCAGTTTTGTTGTCAGCTTCATTTGGATGTACCTTTCTTCTCTCTGTCCATCAGTTTAAGGGGTGGCCAAGCAGAAACATTTCTTGCAAAGAATCTCGTTCCTGGTGATATTATCATTCTGAATGTTGGAGATCGTGTGCCAGCTGACATCCGATTATTCAGTGTAAGTATTGTAAATAGATCAGTCAGTAGAACGTTGTGTGCTTATTTCACAATTGGTTGGCCACTGCTACTGTGATAATTATGTTTATCTTACTGTCAACTGCTGCAGAGTCCTGATCGGCATTTTATATCATGTCCTAAAACGCAGCTGACAGTTCCTGTTGTTTTGAGTCTGACAACTCTGCCAGATTGTTCTAGAAACAGAATTAAAAGGACCAGATGTCATTCTGTTTCGTTTTTGTCATAAAGCTTGCATACTTGTTTGACAACTTTGTGCACTCATTGAGGATATTTTAATGCATTGAGGTGAGAACTGGGAAGCTTTTACTTGCACTTGATAATTATTTAAAAAGAAAGGTACTTCACAGTAACCTTGTTGTTCGAGGTGCTTATGTATGGTACAGGCAGTAATTTCAAAATCATGCATGCTTCTACATGATTGCTCAAAATTTTTGCGCATTGAGTGTTTGTGACCTTTGTAGCAATGCCAAACTACCCTAGTTACATGTCTTGCCTCAACACCATGCAGGCCGTCGACCTTATGATTGATGAGAGCAGTTTCACTGGTGAAACTGAGCCAGCAGCCAAGGTGACCGCACCACTGGAGAAAGCAGGCAATGGCATTGCCTCGAAACGCAACCTTGCCTTTATGGGCACCCTTGTCCGTTATGGCAATGGCAGGGTAAACACAACTTTCTTAAATTTCAGCTCCTGGATTTTATCTTGTACCCATTTGGCATGTTTTATGCCAAATGAAGTGTTCTTCATGTGACTTCTCGCTAGATGTCCCTAATTTGTAATCCTCTCTGAAGAAACGTGTACAAAACGTTTGTATACACATTGGTGAAGTGTAATTGTAGAACGGCCATCTTTTGGTAAATGCTAGACTATTTAATAGTTCAATGCCTCTTAGTATGTGTAAAATTTTCCCATCTTTTGGTACAGTCCTTTTGGCATCTTTGTACATTTAATCATTGTTGTCACTCTGAGGATATCTGCGGTTATTGGTTAGGCCAGGAATCTTCACCTTAAAAACTATGCTAGCGCTCTGGAAAGAGTTCTTCACACGAAGACAAGCAAGAGCAGAATACGTGGAGAGACACCTAGCCACACAGGAAAACACGGTGTACACGGACGCAGGACTATATCCGAGGGATAGACGCAACAACATTACGAGAGTGGCGGTGGCGGTCGTAGACCACACGGGCGACACGATCAGCTGCGCATCCGCGAGAGGACGTACGGTGGCAGAAGGGGAGGAGATCGCTGTGGCGCTTGCAGCGGTCGAAGGCTACCGCAGAAACAAGCCACAGATTATAATAACGGACTCCAAAACGGCCTGCAGACGATATCAGCAAGGAAGGATCTGCAGGGAGGCCCTACGCATCCTCCTCGGCGCGAGAGCCTCGGGATTCAAAGCGAAGCAAAAGGTCTTCTGGGTACCGGCACACACCGGAGCCGAGGGCAACTCGAGGGCTGACAGCCAGGTTCGCGAGATCACGCACCGAGCCTTGCTGACGGAGGACCTCGAGAACCCTTCGATGGTGGACCCGACGTACGCAGACATCCTAAATCACTACAAAGGCTGCAGGTTCAAGTATCCCCCGCCCCACAAACTCCTCACACAGCAAGAAGCGGTCAGCTGGAGGAGGCTGCAGACTGGCACCTTCTTTAACTTACACGTCCTAAGCAAAATGTTCCCCACCCAGTACAGTGACAGCTGCCCCTGGTGCGGGGACGTCCCGACACTTTACCATGTCATATGGGAGTGTAAACACAATTACACCTTCCACAAACAGACTAACCCGAGTGCGGAGCAATGGGAGGGCCTGCTCACCAGCAGCGAGCTCACCGCCCAAAGGGCATTGGTGCAGCATGCGTGCGAGGTGGCCAGGACCAGTGGAGCCCTGGAATGAGGGACCACCCTTGCTAAGGAGCCCCCGACGGCGGCAGCGGCTGTGGCAAGCGCCAAGACGCAGCTGCAAGGAGACTCTCCGGAACTGACCAAAAGAATTCAATAAAGTTTTTCATTCATTCATTCATTCTTCACACGAGTCAGTGAAATGAAGGCATGAGGTGTGAGGTATGTTTTGGCATCTCAAAATGGTTTTGAAATGCCTCTTTCCCACCAAAAACACCTTTGAATAAGCAGGGCGCAATAATGTCTTGAAAAAATATTTTTAAGAGCTTAGTAAGAGTGGTGGAGTTAAAAATTACAATATTTGGCTTTCACCCCTTTTTCCTGATCCAGAATTTACCATTTTTCCTTGGCTTATGTTTCTCGGAGCATCGTAGTGCATACCAAGAATGTGTCAAGTTGCCATTTTTTGTGGAAACCCTGTTCTTGCTTCTGTATTCAGGGGTGGCATAGGTGGTTGGACTGATGATTGTAGGCATTGTTATTCTTTTGCTGCTCTCTGACAGAATGCATAAATGAAATGAAAAAGCAGCCACGAGAATTGAACGAAAGCTCACTTTGCACTTCATTTCGGAGTACTACAGGCCACTTTGAACTGGGCAGCTTGGCAAAGATGTTCATGATGCCACTTGCTACATCTGGAATGGGTAAATTTGCCACTCTCCAGAAGTGATTCAAGGCACCTTTGAAAGCCTCATGCTAGCTAAGTGGCATTGAGTGGTAAATGTGAGAAATAACTCGTTCCTTGCTGCAGTGAGTTTTTTTGGTAAAAAAAAATAAAGTGCAAAAGCAAAGGCTTCTAGTGACCACCGACGTTCTCCTTTCAACACTGATATATTGCTGCTTCATACATTGCTTTCTTAATTGTTGCTCTCCTCATAGGTGCAAGCTTCATTCTGCAGTTCATTTTGCATGCAGGCAATAGAAAGGGCTGATTTGCAGACATTTGAGTTTGCTGGATAATGCAAGGAATAAATTTGCTAGCAGTAGTTTATCCCCCTCTTTGTCGCATTGGTTAGAATTTTTACTGCTGCACATTGTGTTTTTCTCATTTTGGGTATTACAGTCGAACCCGGATATGGTCAAACTTGAAGGGGATCACTGAATACTTTGATATATCGATAATTCAATATCTAAAATATAACAATAAGCTTATCTGTATCCTAGATGTCATCGTACATTGCACCTACGCTAGTGGCATGCTTCTCACAGTGATGTGCTGCCGGCTGGCATGCTGGCAGCGCACCGAACGCTGCTTTGAAATTAGCCAATTCCTATCATAAGATATGTAATCCTGTACCAGTGTACCATAAATAGAATATTATCTCAATAAAATTGAGCTGCAGTTGGTTTCTACAACTCCTTCGGCCGCGAAGCATGCCAGGCGAGGGCCGCTGTTAGAGTTTAGTTAGTGACATTGGCCTCATCACATGACAGCTGTGTGGCATGGAGAATGAATACAAGAGACTGAAGGCCGCCCTCAAACATGCCCCCTGTGTTCAACTTGTCACACGGATTTACAGCACTTGCCCTGCCAGGAGGTGCCGAAGGGCATGCAACCAACCCATCTGCATGCGTGAAATGTGATCATAGGAGCAGTGCTAGGGGAAATGCCACTTGCAGGGGTGTGGTGCACAGTTTGATATATCGAATGACTGGCAAGATTGTAGTTTAGTGTACTATGCGACTTCCCTATACCATTATACAGGATATTTAAGAGGATAATCTGTGTGTTCGATATATCCAATAATTCAGAATATCCGGCTTCAATATACCTGGGCTCAACTGTAATGAAATTTCTGATTGAGTGTACTACCTAATAATTACATTTCAACTTTCACTTATAGGGTATCGTGATAAACACTGGAGAGAAATCGGAGTTTGGAGACATCTTCAAAATGATGCAGGCTGAAGAGGTGAGGTGAAACTTTGTTCTTTTGAATGCAAAATTTTTGCTTTTCTTCAAATAGGAAATGCTTCATCTCTCTTTCTTTCTCTCTCTCAGTCTCTCCCCTTCTTCTTTATATTTTGAGTAGCTGTTTTCTTCATGTGCATAGAAACTGCACTACGCTATGGATATAATATTAGCGTCTCACTCTTTTCCATTTCAGTAGTCTGTTGCCTTAGTGGCCTAGTGAGTGCTGCTGCATGGGTAGCCCTAGTGGCTCTCAGGTTAATACCTTGTTTAATTAATGCGATTGTAGAACTGTGTTGAGATTTTTAATGCTTTTAAGTAGTAGCAAAATTAACTCTTGAACACGTTGTTGTACTTGCGTGCTGAAAAATAGTGAGAGCAGTTCACAGCAAACAAGCCATGTAACGTATAAAAGCAACTGATATTGCTGGAACAGAATATAGCATGGTTACAGATGACAGTCAAAGAATACTCTGGGATGGAATTTTATTGCTGCAAGAGCAATTCAAAACCAGCATCCTGCTGCACAAAAGTGCATGAGTGCAGCTAAAACAGGTCTCTACACAAAGTTAATTTGAAAGTCATTAAATAACTGGTCAAGAATAAAAGTGCTTCATTTGTTTAGCTTCTTATGGGATTTTTGTTTGTATGTATATAAAGTTGTCTGTGGTAATCATGGCAGCAGGATTGCTTTCTGTGACAATAGTTGTAGAGTTCGATGTAGAACAGACACTCATGAGTCAGAGTTTGAAAGAGTTGCAACGGCCTGAGCTCAGCTGCATATTGAAAATCCTCATGCAATGCAGATATGGGCTTATTTTCTAAGAAAATCAAGAATAATTTACTGCCAGATATAGCGGAAAACCAGAACTGCACCTTGAAGCTGAAATGATGTACTGCTGTAAGAAACTGCATATTGGCATTGAAAAGTGGCAGAATTATGCCCTGGGATGTGGACGTAGACCTTACTTGACAATGTTTGAAATAATTGGAAACGGCTGAGAAAAGCATGTCTTCTCAGTTAGTATGTCTCATAACTAGTGATACAAGAAGGTTCAAGGTGTTGCCTGTAAAAACTTTCAATATTGTGGGATTTAGAGGGACAGGAAAGTGAGCATCCAACTACAATATCTCTATGTGATAGACTCTAACAATGGTAAGGAAAACAAAAATATCTGTGAATATTGAAAGAAGTTGTTCTTTAAGGCAAATTGCAGTTACAGTTGACGACCCCTGATTTTTTAGACACGCTTGATTATTCAGGCTTTTTTGTGGCACCGCAATATGCCCCGTAGAGCCAATGTGTAAGAGTGCCTGAAATTTTGAACGCATTGCAAGTGATTGCTCGATTTCTCTAGACTTCATTCATGGCGCACCTGATCGCAATGTTAACAGCTACACCAGGGGTAGGAAACTTCGGCTAGTTTCGGTTTCAACTACTTTAGTGCACCTGGCGACTGAAGGTGAACCGGTACTTAAAACTGAATGATTCCTGCCCATGCACGTAGCACGATAAGGCTGTGGCCGTGGCTGAGGGGTCTGAGCAACTGGGATACGGAGCTGCTCTTTTTTTCAACGGCGGTGGTTCCAATTCGGCTCGGGGATGACGCTTTTTTCTGTTGGATACCATTGTCATGACGACTATACGACACACTATTTGGCTTCCCTGCAGCCGCTATGGAAGGAATTGGTGCTGATGTCTGTATTTGCTGGACACTGGTGTATATGGAAGTTTCCTACCCCTGGCTACACTGTGGACGGCACGAGAGATGCATGGCTACAGAACTGAGCACCTTCAGAATATTTGGCTTCGGAGGGAAAACAGATAGCAGAAAAAACAAAAAAAACAAACAAAACAAATAGTGGTCTCTGCGTAAGAGAGAGAGAGAGAAAATAGGCCGGGGAAAACAGAAAACTAAACCCATGCCATTTTCAAGTAGAACAGTGTGACTGTTTTATGGTCTCGCTCTTTAGCTTACTTCATGCATAGTGCAATAAATGCTCTATTTGCAATTATCCTCTTGCTGAAAGGCCATTTTATTCACTGTTTCATGTAACATATAGTATTTGGACACACTTTACTTGCTCAGTTATAAATCTTTTCTGGGGGCACTTTGGTTAAGATGAACGTACGATAAGACTAACACATTTACACGGTCTCTTCAAGTTTGTCTTAAAGGTAGTCCACTGTAATTGATTTCAGCCATGCAGTGTAAGCAGTCATCACTGGTGTTTATAAATTATCATGTGAATAGTTGTAGGAGGTGTAGGCCAGTTGGTAAGACGTTACAATAATGAAAAACCGTAAAAGGTACAGGACGTAGGCACGCGACAACACAAGGAGGTACTATCTGTCTATAAAAGCTATTGGGTGATTTAATAAATGTTCAGTTGATACTACTGCCTTACTTTGTTGCCTGCCTTCTTTATGTTTCTTTTGCAGTTTGTCACCGTCATATTGTGTCAAATGAACCCACTAACAGCGGACAGTCTCTTGCAGAATGCCGAGTGCAGTCATGAATTCGGTGCACTGGTTAAGACATCCATGTCATAAAAGCATAACTTTTAGAGCCTCAGTGCACAGTGTTTCTAGGGATCTCTGTGTGCCAAATTTCAAAATTAAGAGTGCAAAGAGAAAAAAAAAATTGTACTTTTGGAACAGCTGGCTTCTTAAAACTTGTGCTAGGCTGTTAACATATTCAGTGAGGCATCGATTTTTGGAGCCGTAATTCCTGTGCACCATGGCCCACCAGTGGGCCATCCTTAAATTTTCTTCGGTGCAACGCATTCTTTCTGCTTCCCAATCGCTGCCCCATTGAAAGCCATGCATTTTTTTTGCATTTAACAACGTAATTGTATACTGCACTTTTGATTTAGCTGTTTTCTTACTGCGGGATAACAGGTAAATTCAGTGTGGTGTGCACAACTTTTTTTTTTTTTTTCACCCATTAATTCACAAAATTTTGATTTAGAAATTCATAGTTAACAAATTTTTTGGCTGCAAGTATCGCGTTGTTATATCGAGGTTCGGACTTTGTATGCATACTTTTGTTGGGCTCGTTGAACTTTACTGAGCTATCCCACAGCTTCATAGCGTGACTCAGTGTTTGTGGCATCTGGACTGCATGCTTTGCTTTCTAATACCTCTGTCAAAAGCATAAAAAAACTGACAGTGAGAAGGACTGCTGCCGCACAAAAGAAGGGCATAGCTTTAGCTTAGCCTAAGCGTCTTATGCTGACAGTTCTTCACGTCACGGTGGCAGTATGCATCTTGTGCAGGAATTGAAATAATTCATATTTTTATTATTAGTGACTGCTGTGATAAGCATTGTGGTTCGTTGTTTCTTTAAATGCACTAGCACTTATAGTGGCCATTCCCCGCATTTAGCCGTTGTCTGTTTGTCTGTCCGTTTGTCTGAAGCTGATCTTGTGGCAGGCTGCTCACCTGCCGAAGTGTGTGTGCGTGTGTGCGTGTGTGTGTGTGTGTGTTTTCAGTACAATTTTTTTCCTCGTTTTACTTGAATAATTATTCGAGATAAATTAATTTTTTTTTAAATATATCTCGAAACGTTCAGGCGTCAATAGGAAAGTTGTGGAGCTCCATAAATAATGCCCAGCCCCTGCACTTCCAACGAAATATCCTTAGCGTGGCTGTCTTTATTCGGAAAAAACGAAAGCCCGCAGTTCAAAAAATACCACGTTACAGCGCGCTCCATGCGCCAGAATGCGCTGCGATTACAGCGCTGTCATCCATGATTAGAATGATAAAAAAAAATGGTACTGTATCTTTAGATAAGCCTTAACAACATCCACGTGATTTCATTGCTGAAGAACACGCAGGTTTTTTCAAAATCTTGGTCCAAGTTAGCTGGGACACCCTGTGTGTGTGTGTGTGTGTGTGTGTGTGTGTGTGTGTGTGTGTGTGTGTGTGTGTGTGTGTGTGTGCGTGTGTGTGCGTGTGCGTGCGTGCGTGCGTGCGTGCGTGCGTGCGTGCGCGTGTGTGTGTGTGTGTGTGGTCGTCCTCATCTTCTTACAATATATACACTTAGCAACCTGCCCATTGTGTCAGGTGGCAGCCCATTTATTCTTGAGGCCGCTAGGGAAGAGCAACCGAACTCCCACCGATGGCAGCACATGCCATAGAAAGGCACTGGCGCATTGCTTGATGCTGCACCACTTGCGCCAGGAGCGACAGGAAGACTCCCAGGGATCTGTGAATGGAGAGAATGACCAATTCCACATATATGGATATTAACCCATTACTGGTATCCAAACAACTGCCATCCATGAAAGCTGGATCTGAACACTGGAACCAAAGGGAAAACCAAATTGCTAGTGCACCTAATTCGCATTTGGCCTAACTACACAAATCGACCATCGTTTTTTTTTTTTTTACTGCAATAAAACATGATATATGTATTTAAATACGGCATTTGTTACACTTGGCAGAGCAGATTTGATTTGTGCTTGTGTATTTTTTCCGACTGTAGGCACCAAAAACACCACTTCAAAGAAGCATGGACACCTTGGGCAAGCAGCTGTCACTGTATTCATTTGGCATCATTGGCCTCATTATGCTCCTGGGCTGGATACAGGGCAGGCCCCTGCTTGAAATGTTCAACATTGGTGTCAGGTCTGTACCTGCAAATGCACTTTTTGTGTGGGTTGCTTTCTCCAGTGCAGATGATTCTGCAGGCTTTTTGAGGCTTCGTATCTCTGCTCATGAAAGATGCCGATCATTGGAGGTGTTTATGCTTGCCTTTTTGTTTGCAGTTCATTCTGGGCCTGTGGTTTTGTGTGGACACACCACGGAGAATCACTGACATTTGTATAACATGTTTGGTCGCTGTTTTGCATTTTGTATTTTTAAACAAGTGTGTACAGTTTTGTTACATCATTACTGATAAACACTTTTACTGTTCATCAGTAAAACTGTTCAGTAAAAGGGGGTGAGGTTTAGCACTTAAAACCCAGTTAGCAACAGTCATTACTCATGAAAATTATGTATGCCTTGTGGTGTGCGAGAGGTACTGCAGCAGGATTTGGTGCCTTATTTTCTTAGAATAGTCAAAGCTGCAAGGCCCTATGACTTAGGGAATTGGGTTTATTCACTCAAAACTGCAATGATTCTACTACATGATAGTCATGGCTTATGGGCCAAAGTTTTGACAGTATCAAAAAACTATACTTTAGGCTGATAGGAAAGTGGTTTGTTAAGCAAACTATGTCATAGTATCCAAGAATCTATGGAGCTGGTTCGTAACAGACCCATGGAGCATTTTCAAACTTCGAAGGTGCACTTGTGACTCGGAGTTTTGGTTGAGAGGGTCCTGGTGGGGACAGGTCACCAAGGGACCAATAGGGTCAAGCCCCTGCAAGGGTAAGGGGTCAGGGTCTGTGCTTGCCCATGTGACTCTACCATGAAGGAGAGGGGAGAGGAGCAGTTGAGAATTCATGGCGATTAACTTGGCTGTGATCTGCTAGCTGGCTTGTGTTAAGAGATGCAGCCGCCAGAGAGCAAGCTGGGCTAATATGCATAACTGAATGTAAGCAGGCTCTGGGTGTGGAGAAAGGTGCCTGTGTCTAAAAGGTGAAGCAGCCGATTACATGAAAGGCATGTGCTCTTAGTACAAGTGGCTGACTCATTGCTGTGCACTAATATATGCATACACAGAGTGCAACACGACAAACCAGTACTCAAAGATGTGACACATGTGGAAAGGTGTGTTCCTTTTCATTTATGCCTTTGAAAGCTGGTTCTTTGCGAGGTTCAGTCAGTTGGATCATCAAGTTACCCTTTTGAGTACAGTGTTTGTTTTTAATATTTAGAAATTTGAAGCATGCATAGTTTTCAGGAATTGGATGTGCATTTTCTTTCTGTAGCTTGCTGATGCTCATGAGGTGGGATTGGGTGATTTTCACCGATCTCCTCTCTCCTCTTTTAAGCTTGGCTGTGGCAGCTATCCCTGAAGGTCTGCCCATAGTAGTCACAGTCACTCTTGCCCTCGGAGTGATGCGCATGGCCAAGCGCAAGGCCATCATAAAGAAACTGCCCACCGTGGAAACTCTAGGTAAATTATTGTTCTTCATTGCTGTGTTAAATGTGTTATGCATCTCTCTTGAAAAGGCCTGTGCTTCTGTGATGTGCTGGTGCTCTGCGCTGTCTCTCGAGGATTTATTTGACGCACTAATTCTTTGCAATTATTTGTGAGGCACAAGCTAGCTTGCAACTCTTGTGCTGGAGTTGCACCAAGTTAAAGTGCAGCTACAGAAGTGCATATAAATACAAAAACTGTTGCCCACCTCTGTCACGGCTTCCACACAGTGACAGCACCCATTAATAAGCTGGGTGTTACTCTGTTGTACTTTTTACAACTGCAATGGTGACCTAGTGGTTTGAGCATCCGCCTCGCATGTGGGAGGTGTGGGATTCGATTCCTAGTGCGGCTGGGTAGCCACCAGAGATACAATGAGTAGAAGGTTTCCCCTGGCCTGATGCTCGGCTTCTCTGGGGTGAAATATTTGGAAAATGGGTCTTCGTCTCTACTTTGTGTGAAGAAAAATATCTTGTGTCATGGCACTCTTTGCCCAAAGCTACCCTTGCGTCATTCAAATTCAACATCATCACACTTCATTGTACGATTGATGACTTCAGATCCTAATGACTAGGCATTTTGAGGCAATACCTGTGTACATTGCAACAATTGCTTAGCTTTTTGGGCTGCTGCTGTTGCTTCCAGAGCAAAGAGGTAACGATTGGCATAAAATGAGATAGAGACATGAGGAGTGGTATGAGGAAGTGCATGCCGTTTCTCATGACACTTATTGGTTTCCTCATGATGCATAGAACAGTTTACTTGGTCTAGGTGATGATGACCACATATCATAACCATTGCACATTTGCTTGCATTATTCGTACCCTGTTTTAGAGACACTGAGCAATCTTCAGCACTAGTTATGTAGTGTTTGCATGAAGTGATGTGGAAGGAAAGTGAACTCAGTGGCAGTGTGATGTTGGTTTTCGTTCTACCAGGTTGTGTCAATGTAGTATGCTCTGACAAGACTGGAACTCTTACAAAGAATGAGATGACAGTCTGCAGCATGATGACTTCTGAGCTTTACCATGCTGAGGTAATGTGTGCATATCCTCTGTGTACCTTTCACTGAGTAAAAGCAGAGATGATTTGTGCACGTTTTAATGTGACACTAATACTGTCTTTGTCATGAGCTGTGATAACATTAAAAGCTGCAGCCATTTCTTTCACTGTAACAGGTGACAGGCGTTGGCTACAATGCAGACGGCCATGTTATTCTCACGGAGCCTGGAGAAAGAGAAGTCCAAATGGAGTCTATGAGGCTGCTGCTTGAGGTTGTGCTTTCTGTATTGTCTTTGCTTATTTTCTTCTGTAACCTTGTGACTGTTAAGGAGATGCTGTTTCCTTTTTTCTGGCATTCATGGTGCCTGCTGTGGTGTTCGGTTGCTGAGCACAAGGGTTGTGTGAGTGAGTCCCAGCTGCGTGTTGTGTGATGTCTGTGCAGGTTGAAGAGCCCATGCACAGCTTTGGGACATTAAACCCCTCCGAAAAAAAGCCCGTTTCATGTTTCAGTGTAGAGTTGCTGTACTGCACAGTGTGCGCCATTCTTCAAATTTTTTTTTGTGCGTACATAGGAGTAGACTCATAATTTGGGATGTTTGGTGGCTGTGTTTTGAAACACGAAAGGCATGCAAAGGCTGTTTCAACTCTAGCCAAGATCGCATGGATTGATTTCACGTAGATTGTGTGATATGGCAGTCATATGCAAAGTTGTTGAAAATGACACAGCATGTGTAGCATAGTGTGTATAGTGTTTGTAAGTTAGGGCTAATGGCAGCATATGTGCTTAAAAAAGAAGTCTTGAAGAAAAAAAAGGAATTTGATGTGGCAAGTATTTGTTACTTCATTCCTGTAGAAAGGCAATGGCATATAGTTAGGGGTTGGACTTCTCAGTTTTTATCTCTTGAAAATTTGGCAAGCTTTTTGGAATGAAACGATTATAGCTGGAGCTCGGTGTGTGTACCTTTCTTGTTCTCAACATATCTATGAGTTACTTGTGCACTTCCTTAGTACTTGCATCATGGAAGCTCGTGTTTCCGATACTGTATTTCTTTTCCTTTAGCAGTTTCACGAACATATCTGTCCATTTCTGTGTAAGCTTGTGGGAGTGGTGGTTTTTTTATTCGAAGTGAAGAGTAATTTTCTTCAAATAATTTGAAGCGAACTGTTCAAAACAGAGGTTGAATGGCACAAGCGGCAATTTCAAAACCATGTAGTTTTACAACTTTAAAATGCAACTTTAGAATTTTAAAACATGGCACTTTAAATGCATGACAAACTGTTTATCTGCGTGGCAATACATAAATACTACTGTACAGTTGATGACCAATTTTTCAGACTCTCTAGGGACTGCGAAAGGTCAGAAAAATCGAGCTGTCTGAAAAATCAAACTGTCAGTATGGTGGAGGAAGGGATAGGCAGTTTTTTTGCACAATATGATTCTTCACATGACTCTAAAGCTTGCCATGCATAGTATACGCAGATGACGGGTGGCGACCGCATTCATGAGCTCGACGTTTTATGGCTGTACTGTGGTTGGCACATCATGGAGGAACACACGGGCTGGGGTGAAGTCCAGATGCTGCTGTAAGAACTGGGTTGCGCCCGCCGTACGGAGGGCACAGTCCTCCGCTTGGAAAATGGCAAAGATGGCGACAGAGATGAAGAACTGACAAGCGATTGAAACAAACGCCCCATCGGCATTGGCGTTCTTAATTAGGCCTAGCAACAAAGCTGAGAACTAACCTCAAAACCGGCGGTATATACGTTATTGTATGCACTGTGCTGGGGCTTGCATATAATGAAAGGAACTTTGCCTGTCATCAGAATGCAGTTTGGATGGTGTTGTGATAGGATAGTTGGGACTGCTGTGTGTTCTATAGCAGGTACGAGCTCCTTGCTGTGGAAAGCACTGCTGTTTTCTTCCGCTTGTAGCCTTCGTGAAGCCATACGCCTCCCTCGCGCTTTGCTGCTTCATGTTTGTGTATTCGAGACTAAAGAGTTCAGCACAGATGAGTTCCACGAGTTTGACTACTATTCGAGTTTTAGCAGTGGACAACGTTTGAGAATGCTACCAGCTCGCAACCACACACGCGAACCCGTGCGAACCTGTGGAGAATATCAGCCCCACTGTTGAAGAGGCTCTCTTTAAGCTTGAGTTCCACTTTATTCGGTCAAGTTTTTGATCCCCCTTGAAGTTGAATTAACGAGGTTCCACTATGCACATTATATGTTGGCTTGACTATTGGCGGCGATGCCACAGTGAAGGTGAATGAAGTAAAAAAAATCAAGCATTCACTTGTGATGCATACATTGGCTCTGTGGGGCGTGTTGTTGTGCTGCGAAAAAGTCCGCATAATCAAGCATATCCAAAAAATCAGATGTCATAATTTTCGGTTGTCGATTGTATTTACTTGAATGTTAACGCAAGTTTTTTACTGATAATAAAAGTTAAAGGTCACACCTCATATTGTAATTAGGGGTTGGACTGGTCAGTTTCTGTTTTTTGAAAATTCAGCAGACTTTGTTCTATGTTTATTTCATAATACACTTTTTTTTTTGCAAATATTTCCTGCAGAAAAATTACCATTATTTGGGGAGGATGATATATGTAACACTCCTACATGCTCAAAAGTCACATATAATTTATATTAGGAGCAATGCAAAGGGGGAAAGCAGCTGGTGAGGATCAGGTAACCGCAGATCTCTTGAATGACAGACGGGAGATTGTGCTAGAAAAACTAGCCACCCTATATATGCAATGCCTTATGACCTTGAGCATACCAGAAGCTTAGAAGAACGCTAACAATATCTTAATTCTTAAGAAAGGAGACATCAAGGACTTGAAAAAATTACAGACCGATCAGCTTACTGTCTGTTGCCTGCAGGGTATTTACTAAGGTAATCTCAAATAGAATCAGAACAACAACCTTAGGCTTCAAACAACCAAATTATCAGGCAGGCTTTCGTAAAAGGTACTCAACAGCACACCATATTCACACTATCAATCAGGTGATAAAGAAATGCACAGAGTATAAACAACTCCTATATATAGTGTTCATTGATTATGAGAAAGCATTCGACTCAGTCGAAACCTCAGCAGCCATGCAGGCATTGTGGGATCGGGGTGTAGAAGAGTCTTATGTCAAAATACTGGAAGATATCTATAACGACTGCACAGCTATCATAGTCCTCCATAAAGTCTGCAATAAAATTCCAATAAGGAAGGGCATCAGGAAGGGAGGCACGATCTCGCCAATGCTATTCACCGGCTGTTTACAGGAGGTGTTCCGAGGCCTGGATTGGGAACAGTTGGGGATAAGAGTTAATGGAGACTACCTAATTTATGGTTTGCTGATGAAATTGCCTTGCTAAGTCACTCAGGAGATGAACTGCAAAGCATGATCAATGAGTTAGGCAGGCCGAGCAGAACAGTGGGTCTAAAATTAACATGCAGAAAACCAAAGTAATGGTCAACAGTCTCGCAAGGGGACAGCAGTCCACAATTGGTAGCAAGGTGCTGGAAGTGGCCTACTTTGGGTAGGTTGTGGCCGCTGATGCAGATCATGATAGGGAAATAACTACAAGAATAAGAATGGGGTGGATCACATATGGCAGGTTCTCTCAGATCATGAATGGCAGTTTACCAATATTCCTCAAAATAAAAGTATACTACCTTGCCGGTACTACCCATGGGGTAGAAACATGGAGGCTAAAAAGGGTTTATCTTAAGTTAAGGACAACTCAGCGAGCTATGGAAAGAAAAATAATTGGTGTAACGTTAAGAGACGGGAAGCGGGCAAAGTGGGGGAGGGAACAAACGCGGCTTAATGAAATCCTTGTCAAAATCAAGAGAAAGAAATGGGCTTGGACAGAGCGTATAATGTGAAGGCAAGATAACCGCTGGTCCTTATGGGTGATGGAATGGATTCTAAGAGAAGGCAAGCGTAGCAGGGGTTGGTAGAAAGTTAGGTGGGCGGATGAGACTAAGAAGTTTGTGGGGATATGGTGGCTGCAGCTGGCAAAGGACAGGGTTAATTGGAGGGACATGGGAGAGGCCTTTGCCCTGCAGTGGGCGTAGTCAGGCTGATGATGACGATAATGAGTTTATCTTGGCTTGTTTGTTAGAAAGAGCAGTTTGTCGTGGGGATCCGTAGACCCCCACTTCCCCGTTCATACACAGCTAGGCCTAGTCAGGCCAATGTAGCTGCAGGGGGCCGCCATTCTGGGCAGGCAACGTCACGCGCTGGCTGACCTCACCTGCGCGTCTCGTCCCTGCCCCCGCACCGCTTATTCCTGCATACAGTGTTCCCTCACCCTTCAAGGGAGAGCCCCCGCTCTCTCCCTTGTCAGGAGAAAGTGCGGTGTGACCAAGCACGTTGCAGGCGGCTTCCCCAAGAGGACAGTCATCGGTTTGTCTCATAGACCAAACCCCCTGCAATCTTCAAGTATTTATGCCCAAATAGTCATGTTTAAAGGAGTGTTTGCTGTATGAAGTTCTATCTCTGTAGAAAAAGAAGTAATGGAATGGAAGTTAACTGATCGGGCCGTAAGGGGAAAACATAAATGCAAGCAAGTTTATTTCTAAAACAGGGTTGTGCAGAAACCGAGGTAAGGGAGAAAAAAAAAAACGCAACAGAAGAGTAACACATGTATACACTTTTCTCACTTAGGCCAGTGGAACCAGGCCTTTCTGTCCAGTCGTCCAGTCGCCTTTATTTCGGGATAGCTTTATCTGGTTGTGGGGGAGGGGGGGATAGATGCAAGTGTGCATGTTGCTTGCGACACACTGCTGTCTCCTTCAGTCATAGAATAAAATGTGAAAGCAGCAAACGCTTCACAAGAACAAATTTTCTGATTTGAAGGAAAGAAAAATTGGGCATATTCAATTTTTCAGTCCTGGGCTACTTGCTAACAGGTCTCGGCTTCTGCTCTGACAGGAAACACCGTCATGGTCACATGACCTACTTGCCAGGGGCTGCTTGCAGACTTGCTACCTTAGCCAGGCTCCCCCATGGTTATTGTACCAGGCCGTTGTCATTTGCTTGCAGACAACGCAAGCCATGGCCACCATGATGCAGGAGCAAACGCAGTTCTTTCGAAGCGACATCACGCGTATGTTTACCTCCTGACGTCTATGGGATATTTAATCTTGACAGCAGAGGCATGAATTATTCACTCCTTCTCGCCTACAGAGCGAGAACCACCACCAACATAGCTGAGGAGACGCCTGCATTGTCACAGCCAGTCGAGACTGTGTCACAGCACATGAGCGAATAAACGCCCTGGTCTAGGTGCATTGGCAATAAAAGTTGTTTGCCACCACCACCACCACCACATGAAGAGCTTCCCTACCCTGAAAAGGCAATCTATATGTGCATCGCCACAGCACTCAAATAATAGAGCGAACCATATGAAAAACCTTGCACGAAACGTCGTTGAATGATTGTTTGATTCAGATCCGCAAGTTTGCGGACCGCATATTTCAAGTCCACATGCGGGCATAGGGAAGGAAGGTGTATTGTGCGTATTACGATCAGTTTTGCCACTTGCGAGTGTGCCGGACAGCTCTACCGTTCCGATTGACAAAGGCATGCCTGGCGGCAAGGCATGCAGATTTTTTTGCTGGTCTTGTGGCTCTCGTGAGACATCTGTTCCATCATCGTTTTTAGCTGCTAGGTTTTTCGGTGAAGGTAAAATCGCAATCAGCTGCAATGGCCATTGATCTCGATCGGCGCGGCTGACCCCTATGTACGCGTGAACGAATTCACGACAAACGCAACATTACAGGCAAATTTGAACATTTCTATTACAGAAAATAAGAACCATTTGTGACACGTTGCGATAGCATGCAACTTCTCGTTCAATCGATCCATGCAGAGCGGCAGTAATGGTTCAGGATCTTTACTGCGCAAGTTCACCCTTTGCCTATACCTTTTCCTTTGATTCATATATGCGACTCAAAGTAAAAGGTATTGCCTGGTTTTTGATGATTTCAGCCCCAAAATGAGCTAAATTAAGAGTACACATTGCTATTAATCATATAATTTCAAAATTAACATTGATTTTTCACCTGGCTAAGACAATGTACTTCAAATTTATTATTATTTAGCACATTGCAGTGTTTTTAGGCATACTTATAATTGCCTTTGCTGATTAAAAATAATTGAACTTACTTGAAAGCCTTTCCATGCACTGTGGTTGTCACTGTAATGCAGGCCTCCTCATGTGAAGGTTTAATGCACGATATCGTCCTCCAGGAACACGAAAAGTACTCGGAACATGCACTGAGTCTAACTCAATATGGTGGCCAGCACAGCGCTTCACTTTCTAGGCAGCTGTCGTCTGCTACCTTCCTCGTAGCCAGAAAATAGTCCGCGGACTGCCAGAGGCGGAAGATAAATGCGTTGCTATGGTAATGTGGGCAGCTTTCGGATTGGTGGGTGGAGCTTTCGGGCTGCCCGAGAAAATCGTATGCCGGACTGGAGTCCACAAGTACTCCGGGACTGTCCGGGACTGAAAATCAAATATGCCCAGTGACCGTGGCCAAAATCCAGAAGGCTCGCATGATGACGGCAGCGATAGATGTGTCACTGAACTATCGCAGAAGTCCGAATGCAGCACTTTTTTTGTTAGGCTTGTGTGTGGGTTTGTATTGATCGTGACTTGTTACGGTTACAAACATTGCCAGTGACCTCACTTGCTTAGTGAAAGCTCCTTAACTAAGTGACGGCTGTAAGCTGAAAGCACTGTGCTATCAGACAAAGCTTGATGATGTAGTGTAGCCTGTGGGTCTGCACCTGGCATTTGTCTAAAGTATAATGGAGTAATGCCGCGAAACTTACTACTGCACTGTTTAATCCACTGGTTCTCTTGTCTCGCCGCAATCCTGGCCTCTGCGCTTTGTTAATTCTCTCTAGTGATGGATTGTAACTTGTGCTCAATAACCAGCAAGAGCCTCCGCAGTGGCTCAGTGGTCATGGTGCTCTGCTGGTGACCCGAAAGACACGGGTTCAATCCCGGCCGCGACGGTTGCATTTCGATGGAGGCGAAATGCCAAAGGCCCATGTACTGCGCAATGTCAGTGCATGATAAAGAACCCCAGGTGGTCAAAATTATCCGAAGCCCTCCACTACAGCGTCCCTCGGACATTAAACACCAAAAAGCAAAAAACCAGTAAGCAAGGATACAGCGTTTTTAAAAAAAAACGAATTCAGCGTATATTTCTTTTCTTTTGGTTTAAACCAACACTCCAGCCCCTAGCTGTAGTTTATTCTTAAGCAGAGGTAGTTTAGAAGACTACAATATTTACTCGCATGTTGACCCCTCAAATTTCGAGAACCGGAAAAAAAAAAATAGTCGGGATGTTGTGTAGGTTGACCAGCGGATGCTTCAAGGTGCTGACATTCAACTAAGGTGACTGGCACATCACATCATATATCAGTGTAGTGGTGGGGCAGTAAGAAATTTTTCTCCGGTGATGGCCTAGTTGCACACCGGCACAAAGTCGAAGCTTCATCCCAAGGAACGCATGACAGAACACGCGAGACGTAAAAAACATTCATTTCATTCTGTTAAAAGTTTGGCAGACACCCTCAATGTCTGCAATGCCGTCAATGTCACATGCTAAGGACATTAATCTATACGGGTGTCTGAAAAGCTTAGCTATGCTATTTCATGCGAAAAGGTGCTCACTACTTTCCTCAGTACCTCCTCGGTATTGGTACCTGATGCACTTTTCGGCGCCATCAAACTCTAGTGCAGCCGTGCAATTTTTCAACAGTTCCGCGTGTAAGAAAGCGGTTCACTTAAAAGCTATTGAGAATGGTAGCTGATGTTTAACCCTCTGCATGGCTGACTGACAGAAGTTCCATTTTCACGGCAAGGCCTAAACCACGGTTGACACAGTGAAGGCAGGCACAATGGAGCTCCGATGCCTTTGCATCAGCCTTATCTGAGAGTCTTGTACGTGACTTTCTTGAGGAAGGGATGCGTGAAACCTTTGCATAGTAAAATTGGTAGCAATTGCTGTAGTTTGTGCAAGCTCGAAGGAAGTTGTAACACAGGACTTTCCGTAGTAGCTTCGTTCTCTTCTTTCATTTTCTTTGTTCATAGCTGTGTTTACGCCTTCTCCTGGCTGAGTTTGAAGAGCGTGGTTTTGAAAAAAAGGGCCGACCTATACATGAGCGAATGCGGTATTACTCAAAACTAAAACAAGTTAAATCATGCATTTCTTATACGTTATTCACGTGATACGAGTACTTAGAGATTTCGAATTCCAAACGTTTGGATCAAATCTATTACCGAATAGTTTACTATTCAGCTGAATATTCTAAATTATTGAGTATTTGCACAAGCCTGGTTCTGTGGTAATTTGTTGGCTGCTCTAGCTCCTGTTATGTTTGCAGTCTTTGATATCACAGAACAGAGCAAGCTTCACTGAACAGTAGACCAGAAGAGCCATGGAAATGTTAAAAGCCAGCAGGATTAAAACTAAATCTGTCCTTACATATGTCTGTAGATCTGTGTTGCTTTGGGAGCCAGCTGCTTGCTGACAGGCGAGTGTGTTTTTATTTTTTTAGTCTTCTGGAGATTGATAGTTACTCTTGTTTCCTTTGATTGCAGTGTGGTTCAATTTGTAATAATGCTGATATTCTGGGAAGTGAACTAAGAGGACAGCCAACAGAAGGGGCCTTGCTGGCTGCTGCCCACAAGGTATGAAAGAGCTGAAAGGCTTTTTTTTTTTGATAATGCATAATTTTGCTTGGCTTTACCTGTGCTCATTTTTATAAAGTTTGCATCTTCGTTAATTTTTGTAACTACAATTTTTGGCATGTGTTTTGTTCTTCAGAGTTAAATTTTTTTGTATGCGTGCAAATAAGTAGGGGTACGTAAATTGCAGTAATGATATGCAGAGGGGTGGTCTCTGGTGCTTTGAACGGGGTAAAGAAAATTTGGAAGGAATCGTACATGTTTTGAAACAGCTTTGCAAGACTAAAGTGCAGTGCTGTGGTATTGAAATGCATCTATCCATGGTGGAAGAGCTTCTGCCAGAATTGAAATGCATGGTTATTAGAGACACTGTAGTCTCTGGTTCTGCTTGAAAAAACAGACTTAGGCACTCCTGAAATGAGGCTAACAAATTTAACCTAGGTAACAAGCAACATGCTGTTCACCTTAACCCAGCAGGTAGTGCAGCTGCCCTGGAGGATGTAAATTTTGGATTATGACTAGACTTGTTTTGCCCTGAATATTCAGTTCTTGTGACTGAATTAGGCCACCCTGTTTGTCTCAAAGAAGGTGCTTATGTACTTTTTTGTGATGGCCTACCTTATTGTGTTCAACATCAACTTTTCTTTTTGTGGGGAGAAGGTCAAAGCAATCAACAACATCGACGTGAAGCAAATTTTGAGTAATACCAGCATCATTTAGCAAAAAAGAGTTTTATGAGTTCTGTATTTGGACTGTGTAAGGTGAGGGCCCTCACCTGTGGTTTCCTGTGCAAAATGCATTTTAAAAATTACTTTTTCAGTTTTCTAAAGCTTAAGTCTCATTGGGGGAATGGTGTAGAGGTGTGGAGTGAAATGGCAAAAGCATGCAAACCTGTTGGCTTTGGCAGATTCTTGATGAATTTTTCAGACATTTGTAATCAGTTGTAAGTGATATTGTCAGATCACTAAATCATTGTTTGCTTGCATACTCTGAACAGTAAACAGACAGTGCTGTTCCATCTTTTCCGTATTAGTTGAATCTTTTATGGATGGTGTTTTGTACTCCACAGATGGGAATTTATGATGTGCGAAATCATTATGTACGGCTGCAAGAGATTCCCTTCAGTTCTGAACACAAGATGATGGCAGTTAAGGTCATTCCCAAGTTTGGTGGGGTGAGTTTGCTTTCTTGCTTTGCTCTTATGCTGTCGATTGCCCTTTAGTTGTTAACTATTTCTTTACCGTGGGAAACATGACTGTTTTTTATCGGTCTCGGGCAATATTGTTTTTCTGCAAAGTGTGAAAGTAATGGCAATGGAATGTGCTTTCTGAAGACATTTACCATATATTGCCGATTATAGGTCGACGCTCCAGCTCGTAAAACCTTCTTAGCAAAAAAAGCTTGACCCTGAATATAGGTGAACACTAAATCACAATGCGGCCATAGCTTGCCAATAAGTCCTTTAGAACACCGAGTCATTCAAGATCACGAAACTCCTCTTATGATTCGTCGTCGCTTGCGAGAAGGATGCAGTCGCGGTCACCTGAGCCACTGCTGCTGCTGGCAGTCGGAAACGGTGTTGAGATGCCGCATGTGGAAAGCACCCCCGAGACCACGTCAGTTGGCAGTCCATACCAAGCATCGTTTACCCACTGTGCCACTTGGCTCAGAGAAGCGCGCTTCAGCTCCCCAGTTGATGTCTTCGGATTTTCCTTCTGGAGCTATTCATTGTAGAATGCGCTGATGCGGTCTTTGAATGGCTTGTTCAGCGCCACGTCTAACGACTGAAAGACAGATGTCAATCCGCCCGGGATAATCTCCAAGTCATATCCAGCGTCCGCTACTGCTTTGTTCACTGAGTCGGTGATGTAATCTCGGAAAGAGTCCAGGATGAGCATGCTGTGGAGCTTCAGCAATGCACTGGGATGCCTGCACTTTGCTAGACAGAACCACTTGAGGACAGTTTCATTGTTAAAAAACCCCTTTTCATTCACCCACACAATAATCTTGGATGGAAACTTTTCCTTTACCGGGATCGTTTTTCTCTTGAACAGGAGAAAGGTTGGCAACATTTGGCAACTTGTGCCCATCGGCCCTACAGCATAACATCACCGTGAAGTGTTTCCCATGGTCAGCAGGCAAACCTGGCACTCCCCTTTCGCGGACACTGTTCTCCTACTAGGCATGTCTAACCAGACTGGAGTCTGGTTGGCGTTGCCTATATGACCAAGCAGAGAGGGATGTTTTGCTCTCAGGTCATTCACATAGCGCAAAAACATGTTTTTTTTTCTTTCGTATGCTTCGGGTAACTACTGCTATACGGTCGTGCGTCTCAGGCTCAGGCCATTCCTCCTCTTAAAATTCGTTACCCATTTCTTGGAAACTCTGGCTCCTCCACGACAGCACGTGTTTTCGCTTCAGTGTCACTGTAGCAAACACTCAGGCTCTTGCTTCTTTGGTCGTGAACCCAGTCCCGAACCGCACCCTCAATGGCAGGGTATCGTCCTGACTTTGGTCCATGAAAGGAACGGCGTGTAGCAGTGCATGCAAATATCTTACTTCTTTGCTTCCTCCAATCCCTCACGCACTTTTCAGACATGTCAAACTTCCGCCCCGCTACGACGTTGTTTTCCCAATTCTACGTAAAGCAACACTTGCCGCTTGAAAGCCACGCTGTATTGTTGCCGAGCTTGTGGTGGCATGTCGGGGTCTATCGGGCACGCAGATCACGCTCACCACTGATGGTCGACGATCCGGCGAAAGGTGTTTGGCGCCAAAGAGGCGAAACGCAGAAATGGCGACATGGGGTGAAAAAACGTGCGAAGGCACTTCTGATAGCATGTGACCAGTCACGTGGTTCGGGATTGGATTGGATCTGAGGCACAGCATTGCAAATTTATACATGGAATGCCCGCAGCTTTTCTACAAAGCGTTTCTGTCTTATGAAAACAAAAATTTGGGGCATATCTTTTTCAAGAAAAAGGTAATTTTTCGAAAAAAGGTCGACTCATTATCGGCAGTATACGGTATTTAAAACAACAAATACTTGGTGTGAATATTGTGGAAAAAATCAAGCAGACAAAAAAAGTTGGAACTTAAGAATAAAATTGTATTCACAAGAAAATTAACTCGAGTGGCGACAATGAGGAACAGAAATTGTCAAGCATATCCAAGCTAATCTACCTGATTGAATCCGTTTCAGTCTAAGATTGTGCTTTCCGCGGCAGCAAAGGCTGGTTGCAGTCCTCACTCGCGTCTGTTAGATGGGAAAATCGAACTTTTGGACCTCACAGACTCTTGTTGGCATCTATTTAGTCCAAATAATCAACCTTCTGGGCATATGTACACATTCCTATAAGGTGCGTGATGGTTCTACACTAAAGTCAGAAATATTACATAAGTCTGAATTGGAGTTAAAAAAATCGGTTGGTTACTGTAGTTGTGTTTTCGGAGAAGCATGTTCTCATTGGCAGGTGATTACAGATGAGGTATGAACGGCTTCCACATTTTAGGGTTCTGTGTTGCAGAAAAGCCAGCATAGTCTGCTGTGCTGGCGTTGTCGGCCATGAGCGAATGATCCACAAAAAAAAAATCCCCATAGAAAACTTAGGTGGGTCACTTAGGTCATGTGACCTTGTGACATCATCACAACCTGCCCACTGTGGCAGGTGGCATTTCAATTAATGATAGGTCGCAAGAGGTTTTTCAGAAAGAGTAACCTGCGTCCCACGAGCCTCACTGGTGGCAGCATTTGCTATCGCAGGGCACTGATGCATCGCTTAACCGCTGCACCTCTGCGCCAGGAGTGGCATGAGCACTCCCAGCAATCTGTGAATGTAAAGTGGAGAATGACCAATTCCGCATATACAGGCGTTAACCCATTAACGCTATCGCGTCATACCCTTCAGGCGGAGCTTAAGTGTCCCCTCCAGTTTTCTTCTTTTATATGTATACGGCACTTGTGGAGGTGCAGTTTAAGCTTAATTGCTGCACATTGCCTTTTGCATTGCTATCCAAAGTAAAGTTGTTTTCTGGAAGAGTGTGCTAAGTATCTCAAAATCTACTTTATTTGCATTTTATTTGAGAAAGAGCATGGTGCAAGGTGTTATATTTGTAAAAAATTTGGCTGATGCTATTGAAAAGCGGAACGTTCATCTGAGAAAATGATGTGGCACTCTGCTTCTGAAGCAAAGCTTAAGAGAGGTGATATCTCCCTGAGTAGCATTGCATTTTTTTTGGAAATGTAAAACAGTCTTGCATCCTCTTGCAAGATGGTTTATCGTTCTGTTGACGTTTGTATTCATTGATCATTTTGTTGTGACCCACCTGGTGACCTGCTCTGGGCTGAAAAAAAAAAGCATGGCAAGCAGTTATGTTAAGCGGAACAGGACGCGTTCAGTAGAAAAGGAATCCACGACGACGACGCTGGAGACACAGTTGCGGAACAGGACGTGTTCAAAAGAAAGGGAATCCACGACAACAACACTGGAGACACAACTGTGTCTCCAGCATCGTCGTCGTGGATTCCTTTTCTTGTGAACGCGGCAGCTGGTTTCTCTACCTGGTACCATGCACCCAGTGGCACATGTTTGGTTACTGAGTGGAATAAGTCAGGAGCAAGTGCAGCTTCTAAGTACAACTTAAAGCTGTGTCTCATCTTTTCATTTATGTAGTTTGTGTCCGATTTACATTTTACTACCTAGTGGCTGGTATTGTGTACCAGAAATGGAATCACTTGGAACTAGCTTACCACCCAGGTCATAAATGCAGAGTTGTTGACTTCAGGTACACATTGCTGGCTTTTCTCTGCTAATATGTACAGTCTTTATCAAAACAGTTTGCTTCTGAGCCGTGCCGTGTGGCTCGTTATGCATAGGCAGTGTTTGAAATTGTCTTCACCCTTCTGGAATTTAAGACTTCCATGGAGGCTACAGGAGCTCCACCACATGGCCCAGAAGCAGACCCCTTGGAGGCCTTACTTTTCACAAAGGCTTTACATACCTTATAAACACCTGTAAAGGCCGCGCGCGTGTATGGGCCACACCCTGTTTTCCCAAAGGAAATATTAAAAAACAAAATCCCTGTAAGGGCTGCACCCAAACTGTCCACAACTCGCGCGGGAATAGCCTTGAAATGCACGCGCTGTGGCCTCCACGATCAGCTTTGGCTGCGAGCAATGGTGCGCTTCATCGCGAAGGCCATGCACGCGTCGCATCGAAGCTTCCTGGTGCCACCCATGGATGGCGCCCGAGGCCGCGGGTCATCATCATCACTGTCAACTTTTTCCTCCGCTGCATGCTCCTTCTATCTATATCGGCATCAGTATCTCCAGCTACAGCTTTTTGTGGCTGTCAAAGGCACAGGAGTTGCGGTACCATGTTAGTTCGCTGTATTTGTGGCTTCCGTGTGCTGCCGCCGAGAGTTGCAATTTTAGCGTGATGGGTACCTTAGTAGCACCTTAATAGCTACACGGCTGGGAGTTCGCTTTCGAACGCGGCAAGTGTGTGGCGGACAGGAAATTGACATGCCGAGAAGTGCGTCCGAAGATGGTGCAACCAGAAGGATGCATTGAGGAACAAGCGAGCTTTCCGAGGCAATCCGTGCAAGTTTCCCGAACTGGAAGAAGAGCTGCTCTGCGATGTGATGGAAGTGCAGAACAATGGCTATGCGTTGACAACGGACATGCCGCTCAACTTCTTGTGGGACGAGCATGCACCAGAGCACAGCACCAACTCGGTGTCAGAAGACTCTGCGACTGATGATTAAACAGAGAATAAATGCCACTAATTCCGTGATTGGCGTGTTTTTACTTATTTTTTTTCTAGAACATTGTGTGTATGGGCCACACCCCGAAATTTGGCCCTCGAACCTGGGAAAAAAAGTGCAGCCCTTACACGCGTTTATACGGTATATACTACATGTTCTATCTTGTGTACATGAACTGATATGTTCATTTGCTATTTTAAGTGACTGCATATATATTGCAATACAGGAGCAAGAGCAATACTTCGTGAAGGGGGCACTGGAAAAAATTCTGGCCCATTGCACCCACTACAGTGGCCATGGGATGCCATTGCCCATTACAACTGAACGCACTGCTCAGTACATCAAGGAGGCTCAGTTCATGGGTCGGAAGGGACTTCGAGGCAAGTGGAGTGTTTTTAACTAGCTTAGTAACCTGTTAGCGGTGGCGTGGTAATGATAAGCTGCTTTTGTTGAAATACCAGCTTGGCTTTATTGGGAACATCCTCATGTACGGTCCTGGTTTGCTCTTGCAGTCCTTTCATTGGCAAGTGGCACAAACCTGAACCAGCTCAAGTTTCTCGGTCTGGTGGGCATTCTGGATCCCCCCAGGCCTGGAGTGCGGGACTCCATCGAGACTCTTCACAGCAGTGGTGTCAATGTCAAGATGCTGACTGGAGACTCTGAGGAAACTGCATGTACTGTAGGTGCGTGGCCTTTTTTTGTTGTTGTTGTATTCCATACCAGCTTAAAACTATATGATCACTTTCCAAGGCAAACATATATAGTTTCAGGGGAAAATTTTCAGGCTCATGTTCACTGATTTTTAAGGCAGTTCACAAACAAAGTCATGATTTGCGGTCACTATTTCAGCCAATCAGTGCACATATGTGAGTTCTCTCAGTAGTGTCTATGACATCATTGCTGCGTCATGAAAAGCATCACCCTCAGTCATGCATCCAAGTGTCTGTTTCAGCATGCTCTTTTCTTTGTTTTAATATTGTTGTACTCAGTATTTTGAAAAATAGTCTGCTGTAATGAAGAGATGAAATTCTAAGAAATATAATGTGATCATAACTGAAAATCTTCAGGAAACCCCTGGAGTTTCCATTTAATGAATGTGCACTTCCCGTTCTGTTTTTGTTTGCATGCTAGATTCATAACTGGCGTGCCTCCCCTTTCATCTCATTGGGCATTCAGTAACCTCTGAGGTCTGCCCTTGGACACTGCCACTGTTCCAATATCAGCGCCTAGGCTCCCCTTGCTGCCCTTGCAAAGTAGTGACAGCCGAAAAAAAAAAATGCATAAGCTGGCATAGAAAGGTCTGCTGATCCTTGCACAAGAACACAGAGGAGTGCTTTACCGTGTCAGGGGCTCAATTGGGAAAAGTTACTAACTGCAGTGTTTGTACTCTTGAATTAGTCACACCTGCTCGTAAGGAGCTTGATCATTCTATGGGCCTCATTTTAATGTGTTGCCATTAGAAGACCCACCGTGGAGAAAAAACATCCGGTGTTGTCCAACGTAGTGCTGTGTACACATGTCACCGCCTGGTACGAGCCTTGGTCATCAGCAGGGCCACATACAGTCTGCCTTATCAGAACCTCAATAAATTTGAAACTGAGCAGGCAGAGGCTGTGCTTCGCAAAGCCTATAAGGTGGCACAGGGCCTCGCCAAGCGGACGTCCGCGAGCAAGCTGGTGGACCTTGGTGTAACTAACACCTACCTCGAGCATCAGGAAGCACAACTAAGCTCTCTAGTTGAAAGGCTCCTACTAACAAAGACCGGCAGATCTCTACTGAAGAGAATCTGCTACCAAGAATACCTCGAGAACATCGAAGAAGTCGTAGACACCCGAGATGAAATTAGGGCGTCCTACACGGTTCTCCCGATCACACAGCACATGCATCCAGAACTGCACCAAGGCAGGAGGGAAGCGAGAGCCAAGAGTCTTGAAAAATGATTGTCAAGTAGAGCAGACGTGGTCTGAATAGATGCTGCCTGCTATGTTTGGAAGATCAGTGGCTGTTGCTATGACAGTAGACTCTGCGTATAAAGAAATTGCAAGTGTCACCATTAGAGATTGCAAACCTTCAGAGACTGAAGAGGTCGCTTTGGTTATAGCTGTAGCCATGGGCAACACGCGGGAGGAGTCTCTAACCATAATAACAGACTCGCAGCAAGCCTGCAGGAATTACCTCAATGCAAGAGTAGGCAGTACGGCCATTGCGACTCATTTATCAACTTGAGGGCGCAATCCCTGGAATCAAACATCAGATATTATGGGGGCCAGGGCACGTGGGACTCTCTGGGAACCACGTGGCTGATGCTATATTGCTTGAGGCCACACTTACCAAGGGGGGGCTGAAGCGTGGCTACCATTGCCTGTACCACAACTGTACTACATAATACTGGAGCACTCAAGCTCAGCAAAAATAAGGCGACACGCTGGTGACAGCTTCAGACAGGCACCTTTCCGTGCATATACATACTGAGCAAATCTTATCCTACTGTGTATGAGGATGGATGTCTATTGTGGGGATAGGGCTACACTATTCCACACCACGTGGGCCTGACAACGCAGACCGGCAGTACCTCCGTACGGAAGTCCCATGTTGGAGCAGTGGGAGGTGGCCTTGATCATCACGGTCCTGGAGGACCAGCTTACCTTTATAGACCGAGCCTGTGCAGCGGCTCTCTGCGTTGGGGGCTCTGGACTGGAAAAAAAAAAAATTTGAAGAGACCCACATTGCTCCCAACGAGAAGCCTTTCAGCCAATATCTGTGCAGTCCCCCTGCGACCTTGAAGAGCTGGGTGGCAGGTGAGCCACCTAGGTCACGTGATCTTGTGATGTCATCACAACCTGCCCACTAGACTGTGAGCAAACTGCCCACTGCGGCAGGTGGCAGTTCAGTTAATGATTAGTCATGAGAGGTTGCTTGGGAAGAGCAATCTGGTTCTCACAAGCCCCATCGATGGCAGCACCTGCCATAGCAGGGCAGTGGCGCATTGCTTAACTGCTGCACCACTGTGCTGGGAGTGGTATGAGGGCTCCGAGTGGTCTATGAATATAAAGAAAGGAATGACCAATCCTGCGCATATGGGCATTAACCCATTAACGCCCCACGTTATGTAGTTCACTGCGAGATGGCATGACTGCACGTGCGCAGCTTGAAGCAATAAACTTTCGACGATACAATCGAAAAGCCAGCAGTCAGAGGCAAAGGAAGGTAAAAGGCACTAAAATGGCGGTTCAGCTGTCGAGTGGCCAACAGCAATCGGTTTAGTAGTTGTGGATTCCGGCATGTGCTGGAGGTTACCTGAAGTTTGCTTTCGCAACTGTTCGTCTGGGAAAGCAGCCGCTAGCGCAAGCAAGCTGGGTAAACAACATGCAACTCATCCCCTCGGTACTCACACTTTCCACAGCCGTGTGCGGCAACGCGGTTGCACCAATCACCCCAAGCCTGCATTCCTTGCACGCACCTGCATGCATGCTGTGGTGGTCTGGCACAGCAGGGAGCGTAAAACATGCGGGTAAAAGATTTTTTTTTTAGACATGGGTAATAATTTAGGGGTGCGCAAATTACGCAAGGGCACAATTATGCGAGTAAGTATGGTACTTGGCAAATTATATACAAAAAATGAAGAGCAGATAAGAAGTAGGAGAGAACCAATTAAAATCAAGGAGAAGACCTAATGCTGTCACATCATAATCATCACCATAAGTGCTCCCATAATTTTGTCATAATTAGTTATAAGGGTAACGGAGTGGATTCCAAGAGAAGGCAAGCATAGTAGGGGCCGGCAGAAGGTTAGGTGGGCAGATGAGATTAAGAAGTTTGCAGGCATAGGGTGGGAGCAGCTGGCAAAGGACAGGGTTAGTTGGAGAGACATGGGAGAGGCCTTTGCCCTGCAGTGGGTGTAGTCAGGCTGATGATGATGATGATTTTTGTTATATCCTGGTTTTCGTGCTAGGTGAAGTGAGTGCGAGTCATTGGACTTTTGCAAGGCTGACTTGCATGGCATGTTTTTATCTTATAGGCAGGTAGCAGTGTCAGCAAGGCGACGTTTTAATGCTGGTTGGCTTATTTTTGTGTTGGCGTCTGTTTTGCCTTGGCTGCATTTTGTCAGTCTGCATTCTGTGACATCTTTTGAAATTCATTGCATGAAGGTGTTTTGTGGCCATGCTTACAGCACTTTTGATAGAACATTGCATCAGGCTGTAAACGCTCACTTTTATTTACTATGTTGATGTGTAAGATGTAAGGTTGATATGCAAGGCATACAATTTCGGAGTTTTAACATGCCAATTGAGCTTTGCCGTAACTTACCTATGTTAATTTTCGGTCTCAAGTGAATGGTTTGGTTTCTTCACACCTTTGATACACTACTGTGTATCAGACGAAACAGTCACGCTGTAGCTCACATTTTGAAACTTATACACTATTTTGCAGTGCAGTGCCCTGATGCCTTCGATAACCTGAAGAATTTGCCTTCAACTGTCTTCAGTTTCCTTGTGAAAATCTTTATTATTGCCCGAGATTTGTTTTTACTTTTTTTTTTATTCAGATTGTCCTTCAGCTCAGCCTTCCATTGTTTCAACTCCTTGACACAACAAGACTCCAGATGTCTGTTCTCACCTTGGGCAGTTTGGTCGCTCTGCCAGTTCTCACATGCCGTTGCATTTTCTGTCCGTAACTCAGCCCCCCCCATCCCCCATTTAACGGCACTTTTTGCTGAAAATTAGGTTGATAAGCTGCAGTTTTGCATATGTCACACCTTAGGATGCACAACATACAGAAAGTTGCAAATTGTGTATGAAAAGGCTTGGCACAGAACTTTTGTCAAGCAAAACATGCATGCAATGAATGCACTTGATTAGTGTGGCTTAAAAATCAAACAATAGAACTTTGCATACGCAAAAGTAAACCCCTATTCTTATTTTCGCAATAGGTCTTCATTTTCCTTATAAACCTTATCACCCATAATACCCCTTGTCCATTGTGCTCAAGTTTAATGTTGGATATGCTGTGTTCTCCCAGAAAATAACAGATGATGTCTCTTCTTGTGTTCATTCAGCAACTTTGTATTGTGGTAAGCTGATCATGAGACATGGAAAAACCCATTTTAAGCCTTATGAATTAATTACAATCGACTAGATGAAGGCATCTCACACTAAAAAATAATTGCACCTATAAGTTAGCCCACTGTATCAGCATGACATAAGTTTGCTGCCAACTATAGAAAGACTTTCTGGGTCCCTTGGAAAAATTGTAGCATAAACTGTGAAGTTACCTCATGCACTTTATGCTGATTCTTATAAGAAAAGGCACAAGTCACACCTTTGCATGAGTCACCCTGACAACAGTTTTAGAAAAACTGTGCAATCTATAGACTCCTCGTTCCCCAATTGCCCTTGCCAATATGAGAAATAGGAACAGTGTCTGTTCTCCTGCCCCATCGCTGTTCAGTCGTGCCTGTTTCCTCGCATGGGATGATCAGCAGGCACTAATACGAGAAGCCACTGATTTGCTCAGCACTTAATATTGCGCAAAAATACGCCGATTTTCTCCCTTTTCTTTCTGAAAGTATAGTTCTTGTTACACCCTTTGCACCCTGTTGTACAGCCTCTGCAGGTGTGGCTTTTGAGGCATGTTTAGGGTAACATTATTGAATTTCCTGTGAAAGGCAGTGATGCCTGGCAATTTCTGCATAAACAAAATAAGTCAAGTTGCATATCTGGGAATCTCAGTAGAAGCAGGCACCATAGCAGAGGGCAGAAGTGGCTGGAGAGCATGTGTGGCAACTTTCCATCTGCTTTTGGCCAAGAGACGTATAGTGGCTGATTGTGCAGTTTTGGCAAACAAAGCGCTCCAAATGGCTACAGCTGTGAAATGTTTCATCTGGCGTTAACGAAATTAGTGACTAAGCCTAGATCATCGTTTGACAAGCACCACTGAGGCATGGCTGACAAACATACTTCTGTGTTTGATTATATGTTGTGTCTTATCCCCTGGTTCGGTTGGAGCTGAGTGCCATCTTTCTTTTCTTCTGGATTACTATAAAAAGAGATGTTGGGTCCAGGGCTCAAAGTGGGTAAGGGCCGTGCGGGTAAGGTTGACCATCCGTAAGTGGCCAACTCTCTTAACATTCCCTACCATGAGGTCCTTTCTTTAGGTAACCTGCTATTTATCTATACAGTGGGCTCTCGTTAAACGGAACCTCAAGGGACCGGGAAAATATGTTCCGTTTATCAGGAGTTTCGTTTAAAGAGAGAATAGGTTCAGCATTGCGCAATCCGCTTCCGCGTGAACCCTACGCGGCTGGCGCGCGCGCGCGCAGTTGGCAGTCTCAGCGGATCTCAATTTGCGAAATCTAGGTAATAAGGAGAACGGTACACTATGAGAACAAGCTTTATTAGAGAAAAATAAGCAGTGAATTTTTGTTCCAGTAGTACTAGTACTGAAATTTAAAAAAAAAATGTCAAAAGAGTGGGAATTACCACTTATTGGCTAGTGAAAAAGGATTTTATATTTGCTTGTTTGAGCTCTCGCAGCTGTTTTTTGTTAATGGCATCACCCATACTTGACAGGCTGTGCAGAAACACTTCCAAACCTTCTTCTCGTTGGAAGAAACTCTTCAGCATTTGGACTGCCGATTCCGCCTGCGCAGGTGTCACCACAGGATCAGAGTCAGCGGTCTCGTTTTCAAGCTCTTCCTCCTCGTCTTCATTTTCATCAGGGGGGCAGACATCAGCTATAATGCTGTGCACGGTATTTTCTGGGCATGTTGCCACATCGCTGTCGATCTGGACATATTCATCAAGTTGAATGCCCATCGCAGCACAATTCTCTAGTAGCAAATCTTCCTCGGCTGCGTCGTGAACATCATCAGGCTCACTCTGTGTGCTGGGTTTTTCTGTGGTTGCGGCAAATCCTGCATGCCTGAAGCAGCTGGCAATGGTGGTTGCACTAACCTGCTCCCAAGCATCATCCAGGAGGTAAACGGCACGCAGTACATCTACCTTGTACTCCTTCCCCTGGTCCATGCATAAGAGCATCCTCCTAAGAAGATTTTTGCGGAAGCGCGACTTGAGCGCTTGAATCACACCCTGATCCATAGGCTGCAGCAGTGCTGTGGTGTTCGCTGGCAGGAATTCCAGCTGTATGGACTTCAAACCTGGCACAGTACCGTGTCCAGGGCAGTTATCCACCAGGAACAAAACTTTCCGCTTGTTGCGAGAGAAGCGCGCATCCTCGCGATAAATCCACTCACTAAAAATGGCTTGCGTCATCCACGCCTTGCCATTGGCCTGGTATGAAACGGGCAAGGTTGCGACGTTTTTGAAGCAACGAGGATGCTTCGATTTGCCGATCACTAGCGGCTTCAACTTATCGCTGCCCGTCATGTTGGCACCGATAAGGACGGTCAGCCTGTCCTTGCTCAGTTTCCCTCCGGTGCATTTCTCTCCTCTAAATGATAGCGATTTTGAGGGGAGCAACTTGTAAAAGAGTGCAGTCTCATCTACATTGTAGATGTTCTCTGGATCGTATTCCTCCAGAATCTCGGGCAGCCGTCTTTCTCGCCAGTCTCCGCATGCCGTCGCGTCAGCAGCGGCAGCTTCCCCTGAAACAGCACGAAACACCAGTCCATTGCGCTCTTTAAACCGGGTCAGCCACCCCTCGCTGCACGAGAAACCCTCGATGCCGAGGCGAAGAACAAATTCTTCCGCTTTTGCACGAATTAGTGGCCCGCTGATTGGGATGTTTTCACTGCGGGCTCTGCGCAGCCAAAGCACCAGGCATTTCTCCAAGTCTTCGTGGTCAGCTGCTCGCAGTCGTTTTCTTTTAGGACCAAAGCATGACGTCTCAAACGCCTCCCGCAGCTTGTCCTTGTCCTGAAGAATTCTTGTTAGGCTGCTTTTGGGGACGGCGTACTTCGTCGCTAGCGCCGTTTTCGTGAAGCCACCACTCTCGAAGTCGTTGATGATCTCCATCTTCCTTTCCAACGCAAGTGCATTGTGCGGTCGTTTTTGCGCTGCCATCGGACCGAACAAAAGCTCTAGGGCTCTAGGGCTTATGCCTAACTGAACACAACCGCCGTGAACGCGAGTGAGCGATGCGGAGGACAGTGTACGAGCAAACCGGAAACCGCCGGAGACGGAAACCGGAGTGGTGACGCGGGGAGGAGAAGGAGGGGAGCATTGATGCGTACCGCGATGGCACTGCGCTTGTCCAACTAGTTGCGGTTTCGAGTTTTTCGGTTCCGTTAACGCGGTGGTCGCAAAATTTGAGTTCCGATTAACGAGATTTTTTTTACATTGGCTTAATACAAAACCAACCAATCGCGAGGCGTTTGTTCCGTTTAAGCGGTAGTTCCGTTTAACCGATTTCCGTTTATCGAGATTCTACTGTAATTACTTCAGAAGTACTGCCACCCTTCACTGAAGGCCTTAGGCAGGAGTTGGGCATACATGCAGTGGTGCTCCAGCTGCACCATTTGTGCCATTCTGATACATTTGCATTTTGCTGTGCCAGTCTGCTGTAAAACCAGCAAAGTGATCAATATTGCGCCTTAGCTGCGCCAAAAAGAAGACGCGGTCACGGGAAAGCGACTATTTTTGTAACCGTTCAGGCTTTCAGTTGGCAACCTACTAAAACGTTTCCGCAGCTGGCAACCCAGGTCGCTGGTGGGCTGGCTTGTGGTAGAATTTAGCAGCCAGCTCATTCGCGTACATGGAGGAAGGAAAGAACTCTCGAGGGGCAGTTAATACCCCTGCCACACAGGCATCACAAAGGCCTTTAAGAATCAGGTCCTTATATCCAAAGGCGTAAGGAGTGCAGCTACACGGCAAAAATGTTGCGCCTTTGCCACTAAGGGCCTTGGAGGCGAAGGCGCTCGTCAGAGACCTTTGGAGCCCAAAGGCGCGGCCTTAGAGAACCTGCGATCGCAGTGCCACCCAACGTCAAAAAGTAAAAGCAATAAAAAATAGATACAGCCAACAATGTTTGAAAATATTTTTTTAAAATACGAAAGGTGTGTCTGGCTTGGCTTTTTGTGCAGGTGTTTATATTTTATGCCCAGATTTCAAGGCAGTGAAAGTGTTGCAGCAACATGAAAGTGTTGCAGCAACACCGGGTGCCCCTGATGCTGCTGCTGATGAGAGTAGCTGTTGCAGTACTTTTAAGGAAGCTCTCAGAATAAAAAAATTGTCTGAGCTCAACGAATGAACAGAATACCCCACTTTAATTTTAAAACACTCACTTCAGCCGCCTCGAGAACAGCAGCGGGTGCTAAGCCTGAACGACTGTTTCACCTTTGGGCTGCACCGTGTAGCTGCGTCGCTGCTCCTTTAAGCTTTCGCTCCTTTGGTGAAAAAAGGTGCCTTTGCTGGAAAGGCCTTCGAGGAATGCTGTATGACAGGGGTATAAGTCACATTTTTTAAGGCGTCTCCCCCTACTTGCCCCTGTCTGCGCGCAGGCAGGCATTGCAGCAAATGACTCCGCTGCGCCTAGTGTTGGCTGCGCCATCGGCCAAAGACTCGCAGTAGTCCTTGCGGAAGCGCATGACTTTCGCCACATTTTTTGTGGTGTGCAGCTCGGATTGCGAGAGCCTGTCCTGAGTTTTCCTTCCTTCATGTTCGTGCATCATGTCGGCTGAATCACGTTGGTCAACCCTGAAGAGGGCCAAAGAAGTAACTTCTGGGTTGAAAAACAAAAATTGGAGCAGGCCCAACGAGGTCAAGCTTTGTTGGAACTAGGGAATTTAGGCATTGCTGGTTCACTTTGCAAGCTTGATGAATTTGCAACAAAAAATTCCAAGAAGCATTGAGATAGTGCCAACATGAAAAAAGAATAGTTCTAGTGAACGTGTCCTTTAGACTTTTAGTGAAGCACGCTTAACTTGTGTGCAGGACAGTGCCAGCATTAATGAAATATTTTGTCTTTTTTTGTGAACACCTTTTTTCTGTTTTTTTTCTTTCTTGCTAGCTACACATGGCTAAACCTGATTTCGTTAGTAACAAACTCTTCTGGGTGACTCCTTTATTCTGTTCGTGCTGCTCCCGGGTTGCTCCGCAATTATTGTTCTGATACAAAGGTGCTCCAAAATGAATATTTTTCTGCTCCAAAAATTGCTCCAGAACCTGGAATGGCTGGACCACCACTGTACATGGTTAACAAGAAAAAGACTGAGCAGAAAAAAAAGAGCATAGCCAGACATGAATCAAGCAAGAAAGCAGATATCGTCCGCCCCTTTGGGTAGATAGCCTGGGACAAGGACAAGGGCTGAATGATTTGCACATGCATACACTTTTCCTTCAGCAGATGTGATGACTAGGGATAACAAAATAATGATAAAAAAAAACAGAGACATGATAAAAACACTTAAGAGTAAAACTGCACGCAAGCAAAGGAATAAGACAGGTGTTTCAGTTTTTATACAAAAGACTCAACAGCCGGGCTTTCCACTGCATCAGCAGCAAGTGCGTTTCACTCACTGAGTGTTCCAGAAATAGTTTTGAGTGACATCGGTTTTGCATATATACTCTTTCAAATTTTTGGACTGGTTTGTGTACATAGTGCGCTGAATAAGAGGTTCGATATACAGGTTTCTGTGTTAAGTTTACTATAGAAGATGCATGTATACTTCAGTCGCTGATGGTATTGTCATACTGCAAAGGATCTGCATCTATTGAACACAGTTCTTCCACAAGACACAGTGAAAGCAAAGCTGCATGTAGGGCTTTTATTTTTTTCTTGACCTCTTCCATGCATGTGCATTGCCCCCATCCTCTTGATGATCTTAGCACGTACGATGAGAAGTGCCGAGGTTTTGGTGCTTGGAATTTTCGTTAAAGACCATGGGTCATGTAGTACAGCTCTGTGTGCAAATTTGGAGCATCTTTGTGTCACTGTAACCAAATTTCATGTCTGCAAGAAGTCTATCTGATACTCTGTGCCATAACTCTAATTTGTGTTGTTATGGTGATTTAACCTTTACTGTTAAGCTAGCATTTTAGGTGAGGCTGTTACGAGTAGGCTTGATTTAATCTTGTTGTGTTTGGGCTGTCTTAGCAGTTTCCTTTGTTATGTAGGTAGCTGTGCGTTTATTGAGTAGAACTTTGTTTTGTTTTTTTTAAGATGTTCATTGTTCGTAAAGAGTGTCACTGTGGCTTTTGCGCAGCGGCTCGTCTTGGTCTCCATGCTGTGGGCAGTGTCGTGCTGTCTGGTGATCAGCTGGATGCAATGACTGACAGTGAACTGCAAAGAATTATTGGTTCTGTATCTGTATTCTACAGGACAGGACCAGGTCATAAGCTTCGAATTGTTAAGGTATGTTACCCTGCTGTCTACATTCTACATGGCTGGCCTAGGTATTGTGATAACCCAGAGCTTATAATGTCTCTGGGGGATCTTGTTAGCAGCAGTGTGTTACATAAGCATAGCACTTCTTTCATGAATGTAGAACCTTATGCTCCCATGTAGAAGAGCCCTGGAATAATTTTGAAGGTGGCTACAAAATGCATACTCTATCTAGAGTAAAAGCTATTGAACGTTTATGTCGTGTAGAAGTCCAAAAGCAAGCCAATAATTTACAAATTTATTTTAAAGGGACACTGAAGACAAATAGAAGTTGGACTGTACCAATGCATGTATAGTAATCACAGAAGAGGCCACTTTCACTAAAAACTGAGCTTTTAATATGCTAAAAGTTAAAAAAATAAATACAGGCTCACCATCACTGTCACCTGCTGATTTCGCAAGTAAAACGCATGCATCGACACAAATTTTTGGAAACAAATACCAGAGAATACACTACACTGTCATTCACATTGAAATGGTGGCAACCCATCTTTTTCTGTAAGGGCATCACGAGTTTGCATTGACTGGTGTGAACATTTTTAAATCCAATTTCCTCAACGATAAATGCATTTTTGCTGCCAGACAAATGTCAGCTTGGCCGAAAAGAACCAGAGAATCAATTTCTACTGAGAACATTTGACTGGAAGGAGGTGTGTTCAGTGCCCCTTAAATTCCCATTCCTAGAACTTGCAGTTACGTCTGCTGCCGATTTCTTGCATGAAGTCTGCTTTAGACATCATGTGGCTTTACGATGTCTTATGGTATTTATTTCTGGAGTAAATTGTCCATGGCAATGTGCAGGCTGCTCATTTGGGAGGTGGCACTCATCAAAGTGAGGGCTGCTCATTGTATATATTGTTCTGAACATAATATATGGGGTGCACAAGGCCTTTGATGTGTCTGCTTTCACGTACCATTAAGTTTTAGTGATATAATTGAGTTGTTTTACAAAACAGAGTCCGATTTGCCGCAGTACAGTCATATGCTATCAAGTGCAGCCATCATGGAAACACAATGTTGGAATGAGCAAGATGTTCAAGCACATACATATGAAGTATGTATTTGAGAGTGGGACAGGCAGCCTGAAAATGACTTTGTCCTCATTTTAGCTGTAGAATAAGTTAAGGAAAGAGTAAAATTGTTTAAAGGTGTAGTCCACTATATTTTATCAACTGTATTTTTTTTTAATCAATCGAAAACACCTAGCCCAAATAAACAAATAGTCGGCTGTGGCACTGAGAAGTGCAGCAGAACTATTTAAAACCTAATTTTTTTGTATGGTAGTCTCGTTTCCTTGTGGTAGGCAGCGTCTGCAACCCTGACATTGGGGACTTACTATACGGTTTGTACAGTAACTCTGTGCGACTCTACGGGCACGACGAGTACCATACCGCTTAGGTGATGTGCCAGGGGGAGTAAAGCCAGGACAGGGAAGTTGTCGCCACCAGTGCACCAACAACTTCCAACTCTCGTTGTGGCCAGAACACTTTTTTTTTTTTTCAGAATGATCGGAATTTAAACTCTGGCTGCTGAAAATATTCTGCAGCAAATGAGCACCTGTAACTGTTACGCGGGTTAAAAACAACTTTGAAGCATACTTGTGTGCCCAAACATCACCCAAACCTTTTTTATTTGCTTAATTATCGTTAATAATCACTTTTTAATCTATTTAAAAAATTTATCCTGATTGGTTGCATATTTTACCACTATTTCGACGTCCACGGCTGTTTTGACGTCCACCTGCTATATCAACGTCCAGGAATATTTCGACGTGTAATTGAAGTTTTTGCCTCTAATTGATTAGCTAATTAGTCGACAGCAACCACATTTGACGCACAGCGACATTTTATCATCCTCTATCACATAAAATCATTCTTTTGCTCATAACTGTTCCTCGAATGACACAAGGGCTGCGGTCATGTTTTGCGGACACTCTTGCGGACACAAAACCGCCGACATAGCCAAGTTATGCTTTTGCATTAAAAAACAAAACTGAATCCTAAGAGTTGGTGTTATAGAAGCAAACTAGATAGGAGCACCGACTTTAATTTTTGTTGGCAGGTTCAAAACGTCAGTTATTGACCGCTCTCATATGGCACGGTAGTGAAAGAGCCCTCTCTGTGACGGCCTTTCCATGCCAACTCTAAGAGTATCTTTAGCAAATACAATGCAGCCACTCCCAGATAGCATCTCTGAGCTTGTGGAGGCCACCTAGTAGCATCTTCATGAAGGATTTTTTTTTTTTCTACTAGACAGGTGATAGTCATTCAGGCCAAATGAAGCAGGCACAAATAGTCTGGCTGTACCTCAAACCCAAACTTTGCGTTGCTGTCGGCCGTCTGCCAGCACATATAATAGTAGATGTTATTATCGACCAGGGTACTGTTGTTATCCTTGCTTGCTTCCCCATAAGTGTCCATGCCGCTGATAGTTGTTGCCGATTTTAAGCAGTCAGGATAGTGCCTATCACAATCTGGTATGGTGTTGCCCTATTTCTTGCACAGTCTACCTATTGTCTGTTATTGTTTCATTGGAAAAATATCCGTCAGATGTTGTTGTATTGATTGTGCTATTGCTTTGTGCTATGCAAACCTTTGAAATTGCCTTTTACTGCTCTGGACTAGGAGTTAGCCAAATTCTTTTTCGTGCTTATAGAGGAGGTCAATGCAGGCATTTGTGCATCAATTTGGCAGTGTGCTCTGACATTGTGGCACATATGCTTGAAAACTCTGCCTCTAAGGAAAGCGGCAGCGCGAAGTAACAAGGACGAAAGAGAGATACGGGAACACAGGACAAGCCGATGTCAGCGCTTGTCCTGTGTTCTCGTGTCTCTCTTTCATCCTTTTTGCTTCGCGCTGCCGCTTTCCATGATGATTCACCAATTAGCCCACACCAAGATATTAATAGGTGCTGCCTCTAAGAAAGTTGTGTACACTATACGGCATAGATCAGTGCTTGGAGCGTGGTGAAACTATGCACTTTGTAGCTTGGTGAAGGTTTTGTCGAGAAGTGTCTGAATAGTGGAGTGCAAAGCTTCTGGCTTCTCACCTTCTAGTGGCATCACTTCTTAGCGTAGTTTATTTTGGAAGTTAGTAATGTACTGTCACATTCAGCAGGACTGGGGGCCCAAAAACCAATGATTGCCATTTGTCTGTGCCTTTTGACTATATACATGATTGCTTATTGGTTATTCTTGGTTGCCATAGGCTCTTCAGCGAAACCACTACATTGTGGGCATGACAGGTGATGGTGTGAATGATGGAGTTGCTTTGAAGAAAGCTGACATTGGCATTGCCATGGGCAAAATTGGCACAGACGTCTGTAAGGAGGCAGCTGACATGATTCTTGTTGATGATGACTTCTTCACCATCATGTAAGTAGCATCCAAGAAGATTTAAATTTTTTATTTAATGGAAGCCTGGGGTTGCCTTTGTTAAACACATAGAGTAGTTTTGAAATTTATATTTTCCATAGTTCTAGCACACAAGTTTTTAAATACTACTTGGACCACTATTTGAGGTGTATTTTCTTTGGCGTTTGGGCTGCACTATGCCTGCATCCAGCTAGCAGCTATGCTAGCCAGTACATGACGTCATGTGCATAAGATGGCAGTCCCCAGGGGTCACGGTGGCGCACTAAAGCCCACCTTCATAGGAACAGGGAAGTGGGGGTCGAAGGATCTGCACATGTCCTCCTCCTAAAGACCATCGTCCGCATGCAGAGGAAGGCTAACCACACCAGAAAGGCAAGGATGACTGCCTGAAAGGGGTCAGCAAGAAGGAATCTCATGGTTTGAGTAGGTCAGGAGGCACATTGCTGAGGTGGGGGGTAACTGCTGTCACATAGGAGGGGTTGTTGCCACATCTTGAGTGACACTTGCACGCTCATTTTGGTTCCCAGGAACATAGCTTCTTTTTGGTGCTTGCTTCTTTTACGCCTATAATCTCTGGCGGCATCTCTTGTGCACCTCAAGGCTGTATTGTTCTGCGACTTTTATTGTCTTGTCACCATTTTTGTAATTGTTGATGAACAGGGCCTGCAGGTGTGTCATTTCTTAGGTGTTTAAATTTTTCAGCTTTTCTTCTTGCACCTCTCCAGGCAGTGAATCATTCCTTTCCATAAAGCAAATGAATAAATATATAAATTCACTGCCCTATCAGCTGCAAATGATTGTTCAGTGTTCCTATGTACTGTCTTTATACTCTACTGTTTTGCAGACCCTGTGGTTTATTTTTAAAGTACGAGGGCGGTTCAGAAATTAATGCCTCCAAGGTGACACCTTTATTTGCGTTTGACCGATAGCACCGATACAGGTATCAGTGGAAAGCTTGCAATGTTAGCTAAAAATGCTGGCATGATATTTCAACATAGTCCCCATTACGGGCAACATACCTGCACCAAAGCAAAACAAGATTTTTCATGCCGTAAGCGAAGAATTATGGCGACTGCCGGTGACACCATTGGCGAACTGGTGCTTCCACCTCTGCGTCACAGCTGCAGCTTTGGCCCTTACTGTGATCCTTAAGTTTGGGTAAGAGCCAAAAGTCTCAGGGTGCAACATACAGACTATAGGCATAATGATGCAGAATGTCCGTGAACCTCAAGCGCTGCAGTGCTTCCTGAGTTTGTGGCATGTGTGGATGAGCATTGTCATGGTGCAGAAGTGCCTGCTTGCGCGCATCTTTGCGCGTGCGTTGCAATGTGGCCCGCAGTCGCTTTAGGGTGTCAACGTAGCAATCTGAGTTTACTATCTCACCGTGTCGCAGAAATTCAATATGCACGACACCATCCCAGTCCCAGAAGAGAGCCAACAACACTTTCCCATAAGGAGATGGGACAACTTTGAATTTTTTTGATACAGGAGGTAGCAGCCCTTGCCCACCTCCGCACAGTGCTGGCATCAACATCCCCGTAAACTGCAGTCAGACGGCGATGAATGTTGATGGGCGCTCAACCTTCCGCAGTCAGAAATCCAATTACAGCCCGCTGTTTCTGCCGGACGTCACCACTGAATGCCGTGGATTGCTCGATTACTCTCGAGCGAAAAGAGATAGGAAAGTGAAGCAAGTGGCATTCTATAGCTTAAACATCAGTGCCTTAATGATGAAGAGTTCAAAATGTTTGCAGTACTATTGGGAAAGTAGTGGGCTTGGAGGCATTACTTTCTGAATCGCCCTTGTATCATGTTTCCTGGAGCAAAATCTGAAGTCTCTAATTCTTGATGAGCACAGTACAGTTTCTTGTGTATTTACAGGGCTGCCATCGAAGAAGGCAAAGGAATATTTTACAACATCAGGAACTTCGTTACATTCCAGCTGAGCACGTATGTCTTATTTTCTTAAGTTTGCATCACTTATAAAACAAGCCATTCATGCTCTTCTGAAATTTTCATTGTTTCATTTGGCTTTTTCTTTCCCAATGCCAGGAGTATTGCAGCACTATCTTTGATTGCATTGTCTACACTGATGAAGATCCCCAACCCTCTCAATGCAATGCAGATCCTTTGGATAAACATCATTATGGATGGCCCACCGGCACAAAGGTTGTATTCACTTTATGCCTTTTTAGTTCTTCATTACTAGTAAATAGTGGAAAATCAATTAATGGAATTTCTTAAAAATTTAAGTAATTACCAGACAGTTAATTTATTTCATGTTTTTGTTTCTAAATTGTGATTTCTGTATTTAAAAAATGTTTCAAATTCTTGAGTAGGTAAGCCATTTCTATTTCCTATTTCTTGCACAGTCTATATTCTCTGTCATTGTTTCATTGGAAAATGTCCGTCAGATGTTGTTGTATTGATTGTGCTATTGCTTTGTGCTATGCAAATCTTTGACCTTTTACTGATTTTTTTGCTCAGCAGTGACCAGAAGGTCTGTAGACCGATACATATAACTCAAGAACAAAGCGGCAAGCGGCAGGTGCCTCTCAAAGCTGGCCCTTCAGCCAATGGTTTTAAGGGATTTTCATGATGCCATGGTTAATCTGATTAAGCTGTGATTACCACCACCCCCTGAGATGTCACACTACCAAATATGAGGGGATTTATCACAACGTCCTGAGAATCTGTTGACGCCTTTGGCTGGGGGCCTCCTTGGGGGGCATCTGCTGCTTCATTCTTTAGTTGTATCTGACTAGTTACTCGTGATTTTCTTAAGGTTATCACCCATGTTAGGAGATCTTGACAGAGTTTGAACTTGCTGCAGCTGACCCTACCAGGTCCAGGTCCAGCTGCAGGGCCTCCTTTGGGAGGCATTTGCCGCTTTGTTCTTGAGTTATATCTGACTTTAGTTACTCGTGAATTTCTCAAGGTTGTCGCCCATGTTGGGAGATCTTGGCAGAGTTTGAACTTTCTGCAGCTGTTGATAGCAGATCTGACTTTGCAGTTTTACTGAGGGTGGCTGTTGTCTTTAGGAAGCAGTCTTGTAAGATGGGAGTTTTGTTTTATTGTTGTGCATTGAAGACGGGGGGGGCTTTATGTAGCCAGTGACAGGGTAACAAGAGCAACGAAATGCCTTTCGTCATAATTTAGCTTCTTTTCTCCATAATTTCTTGATGAAGGGGGGTCTTATGAGCATGAAAAAGTCGTGTTCTTTATTAAGTATTGAACTTTTGCATTCATGCTGGTATCCTGGGAAAATATAATTTCAGTTGCCATTTTGTTGAATACATGTGCACACTTGCATGGCACACGTGCAGTCGAAAATGCATAAGTGTTCAATAAGTTTTGCCTCTCCCTGTCTATAACTTTTTATGAAGGGAATAAATTGAAGGGTTTTATGTTCAAAGTATAGAATGCTCTTTTTCTAAGGATCATGTTACTTTCCAGCATGGTCCCTACCAGTGGCAATGCACTTCCGCTAGTGTACTAGTCTCTGCATGCCGTTGCAGAAAAATGAGGGCGACTGTGTTACCTCACCCATCTTCTGGCTGTTTCCCTAGACAAAGAACACCTGAGGGTACACACATTGTGTCTGTCAAGGAGGTCACCAATGCAGCGGGCCATAGTGTTAACAACAGCCACCTTGGTTCTTCTGCGATGGGAAGCAGACACTGGTGCATTGGCAGCAGAAATGCATTGCTACTGGTGGGGACCACATAGAAAAGTGATGTGCTACCAGGAAAGAGAGCATTTCTTATGTTTCAGTTCCATCACCTGCCCAAGACAAAACTTGAAGGTGCACTAAAGAGGAATCTGAAATCATATTTGTACTGTGTTAACTCGATCTGCATTCTCCAAGCATTCTTAGAAACTTCGTATTAATCTCCTGTGCAGCCGATTTTCCTACTAAATCAAATTAACGTCCCAGCTCCCGCCCCTTTTTTTTTAACTCACCTCCGAAAAAAGGAGTCGGCCAATGCATGGAGTTCCTTTCAGCCAATCACGTGGCGGCTTCGCTTTCACTTTTATTTTGTTTTTTTAGGTTTCCGTGAATAAATAGTTTCAGTCGCAGACTACATAGCCACAAATTAGGCCCACAGAAATAAAAATACGCTTGGACTCCTTGCTTTCGCTAATCGCGACGTATCATTCCGCCGATAGCAGGGCGGCAGGCCACCACGCGGCTGGCTGGATAGCACTCCACGCCTTTATTTTCATTTAATAGGGAAATTGGCCACATAGGACAATAATTCAAAGTTTCTTAGCAAGCTCAGAGCGTGCAGATCGAGTTCCCATGGTAAAAAGGCGAGCGCTCAGAGTCCTCTTTTGTGCACCTGTAATTGTGTGCGTGCGCACGCACATAACTGTGACGAAGTCTGGGTCCTGGTCGAAATGTGGGAATAAGTCATGGTTTTCGTTCATGGCACCCTTTCCTGTAGACATAAGTACTACTGACCCTGGAAGATTTTTCTTTTGTGTGTGTGCATGAATGCATGCATGCATGCAGAAAACAAAACTGAAGGCTGTGCTTTTCCCTGCATTATGGTGATGTCGCAGACATTATTGGTGAAATTGTCTTGGTGTGCACTGACAGGCTAAATCAGGAAATGTGAGGCACGGCTTCATGAACTGTCTGGGAAGACTAAAAACAAGTGTGACATTTTTGTAAGAAAGACCTCCAGGAGGCAAGTAGTGATCATTTTATCACAGGAGGCGCAGTTCCCTGTGCCAGTAGGACTGTGGCCCTAACATGGACAGCTTGAAAATTGGTTTGCTCTGAAAGTACCACAAGGCTGTCTAATTTCATATATATAGGCAGGGCAGGAAGTAAAGTGTACAGTAATAATTTTTTCTTCAACATAGATATATGAACCTTAACAAAAAAAGAAGGTATATTCCCTAGAGTTTTTCTTCAAAGATTTATGTTGGTAAATTCATTGCTGCCGCAAGTAATGCCATCTATGTTCATGCCGATGGGAAATGCCTCTTTTATTAAAGGACTATAGACACCTAATTTTAGAGGCATGTTTTCTTATTTCAAATGATGCATGGATCACTGGGTTGAATTTAGCCTCTGATTGCTAAATATTTTATAATTAGGTTTCTTTTTGATGCTGTTTCGGTATCAGTTTCGTCAACTGAATGATGGCTTTGACGTGCAGTTGATGTTTAGGTCATATGAGACATGATAAAAAACTGCAGTAAAATCTCTTATACATAGCTTTAATTAACTACAATGCTTAAGCCAGCGTGCTTCTAAATATAGATTGGCAATGAGCGACTTATCAGCGGTTATATTGCAGTTTTCTTTTACTCCTTCTGTGACCTAAACTCGAACTACATGTCCCAGCCATTGTTTGGTTGATGAAAATGTAATCGAAACAGCATCAGGTAGAAATTCAATTATAAATTACTTAACTGTCTTCAGTAAATACCACAGGGTGATCCATGCATACTAACTTCTGACGCCTTCATATGAAAGAAAACATATGCAAGCAGAAATTTGCTGTCTATACTTTAATGGAAATACCAATGTGTAGTCTTGCTCTGCTATCTAACCAACGATGGTTCTGCTCAAATTTACACTGCAGTACATGAGACCATCTTAATTTTTTATGGTGTGAAATAAGTTAAATTTCCAAAAAGATGCAAAAATTTTTTCTCTTTAAAGGGACTATGCAATAAATTGAGATTGCGTAAAGCAGACGAGAGATAGGCATTTCATCACTCGTCACCCCAACGCAAGAATATTTAAGCTAGCATCAATAACAATGAAGGTATAGACGATTAAAAATTACGCTCCTCCTCTCCCCCCTCAACTCATACATGCGGGGCACCAGAAAAAAATAAAACAGCTCTGGGACTGGGTCCCGCCCATGAATACGTCATCCGCTGACGTTCCTTTTGCAACTTCCGGTTGTCGCTCCTAGCACCTCAGCAGCAGTGTCTGCGGTGTAATTGCGACGCGCGGCGCGTTTCTTTGCTTGTCATCTGTTGTAGTTAGCAATAATGGACCCGGACCTCGAGGTGTGACTGCTCGCTTTTACGGCCGCGATGGCCATCGAGCCCTATGCGTGCACACGAAGAGCTGTGCGAGTGGCTCCGGAACTCCCGACAGGAGGAGGCGGCAGAGGAAAATTGAAACCATATGCTCGAAGGCAATGCCCTGGCTCGCGCTTGCCCGAGAGGGTCGCGCTACGGCACGAGCAGACGATTTTCACGACTGCCGAAAGTGTGCCCGTGATGTCGTGGCTGCCGTGGCTCCAGCGAATGACAACGTGTGGTGGCCTGCTGAAGCCATGGGTATAGTGACGTCTATTTTCACGATTTTAGTTTCAAAATCGGTCACTACGAGCACATCAATCGGCCCGCGAAATTTAAAAAACACTGTTTTTAAGAATTCATAATAAATTGCCGGCTCAGTTCCGAAGACTCATACTTGGTGTGAATGCTTCTTAGCATCATTTCTAAGCATTGCAAACATTTACAAGCGACTTTTTATTCCTTGCATAGTCCCTTGAGAATGAAGGCTTTATGTTCGTACTTTCTCTTTCTTGCAGCCTGGGTGTTGAGCCTGTGGACCATGATGTTTTGAAGCAGCCTCCACGTAACACGAAGCAGCCCATGATCACAAGAGATCTAATATTCAACGTGGTTATATCCTCATTGATCATCATTCTGGGAACTTTATTTATTTTCAAAAAAGAGGTGAATTTCTTGTGCATTGTAAATTTTTATCAGTCATGTTCTTTGTCACTTGTTTGCATGTTGCATGTAGACCCTAAGACAAATTCGGTTGAGAATTCTTGGATGTTACAATCAAGCTAAAAGCCCTTCGTTGTTTTCACATGTACTTCACATGTACAATCATGGACAAAATTTTGCAGGATGCAGATTCGCGGAAAAAAATTAATTGTGGCGCAGTTAGGCGCAGCAGGTCAATGACATGCGTGCTCCATCTGCTAGAAGAAGATCGTCTGACTGACTAGTGAAGCAGTGCAGAAATATAGGTATTTTTTTCGTGAATTCACATCCTGAAAACTTTTGTCCATGAAAAAAGTTTCTTGGTTAAGATGAGCTTTTGTAGCAACTGCAAACCATGTTGCAGCAGGACTCCGAATGTCTGTGCGGCACTTTCTAAACAAAAAAGAAAAGCAAAGGTGCACTCTCTCTCACAATCGAGAGTAGCCATAAGCATGAAATGCTTTGTAGTACCGGTGTATCACATACCAGTGACTGAGTCTCGTTGCTAAGCAAGGTCTCGTCTCAACCAAACACAACCATCCGTCAGCAGCATCGCTCAGGCAGCAGGGTGCTTATTCCGGGACCACTACCTTCCGCTGTCTTCACTGTTTACAGTGGGTTCCATGGCACTTCGAAGGATGGCGTCATAGGCGCACACAAGATAGAGTGCCTCAATGCTTGCGCTTCCAATCAAGACGTATGGATTGTGCAATACGCGTGGTGCACTCGCTTGGCTTGTACGTTGCGAGGCGTGTGCATGCACCTCGTGGGCTGCAGGGCAGAATTTAAGTTCCTCCGTGCCATGCGCTGGCTTTCACTGACACGGGACTATGGAGATGCGGTTGGCGGATGCGGTGCTCCGGTGGCAGCACACCACGTAGGCACAAGGGGCAGGTGAACTGCAAGTTTCACCGATGTTCGTTTAGGTTCAGCTCCATGTTCTCCTTTGTTGTCGTGCGAGGGCCACTAGCAGTGCGCCGACCATGGGAACTAAAAGCATTTCATGCTTAAAAATATAACGTTTTAATGTAGTGGCGAAATCAAGGCCAGGACCTGTGCCTTTGCACCTTGCCCGAAGTGAAAGTGGCAGGTCACTAGCAAGGCATAAAGATCGGAGTTTGGTGTTGTGCAGGCATCACCTTCAGCAGACAAAAAGCCTCAAGATGCACCTGTGCATGGGCTTGGGCTGAAACGATCATTAGTTGGGCATTTAAATAAGAAATAAAAGTAATATTGCCAAGCCCCCACTGTCTAAGGTACAGGAGACTTTTGGACTGAAAGGGTTAGACTACAAAGGGTGCTGAATTTTCAGCTGATGCGGCAGATGGCAGGCACAGTGCAGATCTCTGATGTGGTCGGACAGTGTCGCCGTGGTCACACCACCTCCCAGGTGTCCCTTGTGGTGGATGGAAAGGCATGCAGATGTGTTGTGCACTTTCTCGTGAAACAGCTGTGCTACACACTAGGGCATGCTCAGAGCCAGAAGGAAAGCAAGCAGATGAAATACCATCTGAGTACACTGAAGGAAAGAGGGGGAAGAAAAGATGATGAAAAGAAAACTTGAGCAAGGCTGTTCTCCAGCATTGCCATGTCACTAATGCCAGCCCAGACAGTGCCGTTCGTGGTGTCTTTCAATTGCTTTTGGTTGTGTATAGTGAAGTGACCTTTTTAATGACCTTTGCAGTGATTTTCCTAATGGTCTTGCATGGGCATGTATGGTGCAGATGCTTTTCGTGGCCAATGCTTGTTTGCCTGAATCCGCTAAGGTGGCTCAATAGCTAGGGCACTTTGCTATGGATAAAAGATCTCAACATGGTCACTGCAGTTGCATTTATATGAGATTTGTGCAACATGCAGGAATGCTTGTGTGTTCACTCGTGTGTAAGGGGCCGAAATTGATCTGGAGCTTTCCACTGTAGCATGCCTCATAGTCCACAGGGTTGTTATGGCAGGTTTGATTCTATTTAGCATTATTGTTATTATCTTTTACCTGAGTCCTTCACTGCCCTCTCCTCAGATGAGTGACCAAATTGTGACACCAAGGGATACCACTATGACGTTTACGTGCTTTGTCTTTTTTGACATGTTCAATGCCTTGAGCTGCAGATCGCAGGTAAGTGTTCTTTTAGAAGACATTTGCTAATGCAATGCCTAATATTGACCTTCAGTGTTGCGTGTGACCTTTCTTTAATACTTTAAAATTTTCCAATATGATATAGCTTCTTCAGGTCAGTGCATTTATTTTTGGAAATACATAATTTTCATTGTGCTCTCCAGCTGTTAATTGCAGGCTTGAGTTCTTCAACGCTTCTTAAAAATGTGCACTGCAACACTTGTTAACTCAGTTCGAAAATGTCTTCAGCATGAAGGGGAAGACCACTTGATGAGTGGCTTCCCTAAAATTATTTTAAAGAAAGCCATTTCATATAAATGAAGTTGTGAGGATCTGAGGTTCCTTTTTCACCACCTTCGAGGCTCACTTCTCTTGTGACCATTCTGATCACACTGGAAAGTGCAACCCTTTTCCAGTGCAGGTGTAATTGTGCCAGACGATGCTGTGCTTTATCCGCTTTCCTTTTCGTGTGCTGCAGCTCAGTGCGCTCTGAGCTACCATCTGTCACTCAAGGGTTAAATTTACAAAGCTGCTGGCATCGCAGAAAAGTTTTTTACTGGCAAATCGGATGTGGTTCTCGCATATGAGCAGCCTTGTGAATCTGGTCCCTCATCACGTTGCACCAGCTCAAGCTTCTATAAAGCTACCTGCTTTTCATGTGGTATGACGTTGTCGCACCCGTTGATGCAGTAAAACCTCGATATAACGAACACGCATATAACGAATTATTGAATATATTGAACTCTTCCGAAATATTTTTATCAAACACATGTATTTTTAACTTCCTATAGCGAACGCGGTTCAGCATAAAAAGGATATAATGAACTTCGCGACGCCAAGCCCTACCTCACTTTAATAGCAGGCAGCAGGCTTCGTTGCACTACAAGAGTGTTGTGCAGTGCAGCAAACGTTCAGGACTACCTCGCAGGTGTTTACAGCGCCACAGGTGCCACGTCGGCATCGAGAGTTGACAGCCAAAGAAATTGTCCGCATCTCACTACCGCTGACAGTGCCGCTTCAGCAGCAGCAGCAGTGGCATGATCAAGTGTTGCTTTTGTGTTTTAGTGTTAGCAGTGGTTTGGTGGTCGTAGCGTTCTGTAAAGGCTCTGTCAGTGGTCATGTTGAGTGTGTTGTGTGGGTGTGCGTAGTGCTGTGATGACAGTGAATGGGAAAAAAAGAGCGGCACTGACCTTAAAAACCAAGCTGGAGATAATTCAACGTGTGGAGAACGGCGAAAAGAAGTGCGTTCTTGCGGACTTGTTTGGCATCCCAAGAAGCACTTTGAGTACCATTCTGAAGAACAAAGCTGTAATCAAGGCACAAGCACAAGAGACCACGCGGACAAGTGCACAGCGTCTTCGGCCCCCTGCATTCAGCGACGTGGAGAAGGCACTCTACAAATGGTTTTTGGACGTCAGAGCTCGGAACATACCAGTGTCAGGACCAATGCTTCAACAAAAAGTGAAAGACTTTGCCTGTATACTCGGTGCCGAAAACTTAGTCGTCAGCTCTGGATGGCTGCAAAGGTTTAAGGCACGCTATGACATGGTGGGCAAAACGATCTCTGGCGAAAGTGAGGTGGCTAACTGCGAGAGCATCAGAAAGTGGTCGGAGGGGGAGTGGCCTCAAATTCTTGCAAAATATCAGCCCAAGGACATCTTTAATGCGGACGTAACAGGCCTATTTTGGCAGATGTTACCCAGGCATACCCTCGACACATGTGGAGAGCCGTGCCATGGCGGGAAGCAAGGAAAGGCCCGGATCACTGTTTTGCTTGCCGCCAACGTGGAAGGCACTGTGAAACTGCGACCCTTCGTCATCAAGAGATTTAAAACCCCGAGATGCATGAGAGGGTGCCGCATACTCCCCGTAGAGTATGTTTCCAACAAGAAATGTTGGATGACGCGTGAACTTTTCGGGAAGTGGCTGCATGCTTGGGACTGCGAGCTTGTGCGCGAGGGTCGCAAAGTGTGCGTCCTCGTTGATAACTATACAGCTATCCTGCACACAACACAGATGTCGCACACAATAACATTGAAGTTCGCTTTCTTCCACCTAACTCTAACAGCCAAGCTGCAGCCTTTAGATCAGGGCGTCATCAAGGCCTTCAAGGCAGTTTACAAGAGGAGACTGATTGACACTCTTCTCGTGAAGCTTCGTGTGAAGCAGGACTTGAAGATCGACCTGCTGGGAGCAATCCAGAGGCTTAAAGCGGCATGGGACAGTGTGAAAGGCGAAACGATTGCCTACTACTTTCGGCACGCAGGTTTTGTTCCAGCAGAGGCCCCTGCATCAAGTGACGATGGTGACGATCCAGACGATGCAGAAGCAGAGCTCTACGAGCTCGATGAGGCCTGAAACGTTTTTTCGCGTTTTGTTCGTGACATGCCCGCAAAAATGACTGTAGAAGACTTCGTAGGTGGCGACGACATCGCAGCAACCACGACTGTACTGATGGACGCCGAAATCGCTGTGGAAGTCTCTGAACATCCCGCAGACGAAGCTCAGGCAGACCCTGCAGACAATGAGAACATTCCGACTTTACAAGAAGCTATTAAGGGCAGTGGGTTTGCCCTTGTTGAGTGTTTGTAAACTGTGGAACAGGGCATGATACGGAATGCGATCAACACAAAAAAGCAGGCCGCGATAACGCAGTTCTTTGCTCATAAATAAATGGACGTGGCCCAAGTAAGCACCCTCCGAGTTGCTGTGCCTTCTCTGATTGAATTTTGCTGCTCTCTCATGTATATTATACGAAATTTTATATTGCGAATTATGTATGCAGTGAACTATTTTCCGATTTTTTAACTGTTCATTATAACGAGGTTTCACTGTATGTTATTTAGTTAGTTTTTTCACAACTCCACTTGCTACCATTCATGGGCTGACTCTGGCTGTATATGACATCAAGCAAGTATGTAAAGCTTTCAGAGAAACAAATGTTGGACAATGAAATTTTATCCGATCCAGGTATGCCAAGCACTTTGTTGTCTGGGCACTGCCCTTCCCAGATCACAAGCTCACTGGCAGCCCACTTCACATCACTGGGTTCCATGCAGTGGACTGAGGCTGAAAAGCAGGCACAGGTCAAATGGTGCCAAGAGACACTGTGCTGATTCTAATGTGGCAACTCTTAGTGTTTTGCAGGCATCGCGACTGCTTATAAAAACTGGATGTGCTTTTATGACCTGAAAACAAAATGCCAGTTGTCTGTTTAACCTTCCTTTGAGAAAGTTCAACTGATGAGCAAGTTAGAGGCCAAGAAGATTTGGGGAAAAATGTTGACAAAGCTCTTAGAAAGTAATCACGTGGCTACAGTTGCTTTGGAAAATCAGAAGACTGTGACTGTCAGCCAGTTGGTCTTTCAGAAAATCCAGGAGAATTCTAAGAACAGGGTTAACAGGAGTTCTGCTGCACCACAACAATGCATTGGCTCATACTGCATTCACCCTCCTAGGGGAAACTCCAGTGAAACTGGTCACTCACCTCACCTACAGTGGAGGCCTTGCACCTTAGGATTTTGTTCCCTATAGTTGAACAACAGGTGCACAGATAGATGCTAATGTCTGAAGACACTAATGTGGTCCTTGGCACACAATGGTACCAGTGATTCCAGAACTGCTTTATGAGTATGGCCTGGAATATCCAGGGGAGTTGTAAGAATTGGTAAAAAAAAAAAAACAGCTACTGTCAGAGATGAGTGTCTCATTTTAGTAGCCTTTGTGGCTGCTAGCAACAGACATATATAAACATGCCACACAAAGGGTGCTGGGAACCTCTTTTGGCCTGGAGGAAAGACGAGTCACCTTTTGAGATATTTTGTGCATTTTCTGCTGCATGTAAAGGCATATTTGGCTCAGATGTTGGTTGACCATTTTGTTTGTCTGCCCAAAAGTAGTTTTGGGCCTTTTCAGTACCGAAGGCTTGCTGCTGATTTAGTGATTTGTGTGTTGCTCTCTTCACTTCAGCACGCAGAATGTTTCTGAAGTCACATTTCTACTGAGCCTGAAAGATGCATACAGCCAGTTCATAAATGGATCTAGTACATTTGTCCTTATTAAGGCCGAAACTTGGGCTAGTTGGAAAGCATCACAATTCATACTGGCTACCGCGTTTTTTAAAACACAAAGGATGAGGAACACATATGCACATGACAGGCGCACTAGTTTCTGTCCTGTGCGTATGTGTTCCTTGTCCTTCATGTTTTAAAAAAAGCGCTAGCCAGTATGAATTGTGGTACATTTGTCCCTTGAGAACCAGATGGCAGTTGGCTGCTGTTTGGTGGCTTTGGTCTCATGGTCAACTAAAGCACATTTGTTACTATTTATTGAATCGGGAAGGCTCATATAATTGGCCTATAAGCACTAAAGAAAGCTCCTTTTGCTGTCTGGAGGCAATATAAAAAAATGCTACAATATTGTCCTCAGGCTCTGTGCTGGTAGAATACTATACCAAAATTATGAATGATGAAGTGGAAGCTAGTAGCCTGGGGTGGGGGCATAATTTAATTTTATTCCTAGCCATTGAGCACTTCTTACCTCACCTCTTTCTCTTTTTCTTTCACAGACAAAGTCTGCATTCACCATAGGGCTCTTCAGCAACCGCATGTTCCTTCTTGCCGTGGCCTTTTCAGTGATTGGACAAATGCTGGTCATCTACTTCCCACCACTCCAGAGGGTCTTTCAGACAGAAGCGCTCACCGCACTAGGTGCGTTTTTATCTTGGTATGATGGTTGCAGAGTCTGTGCTTCATTTCAATTCTTCACAGCAAGATACTTCAAGGGTTGCATAGCCACATTGGTAGCTGAGGTCTTCGGACTTCTTTGTTATAGCCTTGATATTCAGTTGAAAGTTACCTGTGGCAACGCTCTCCTTTTTAAGTGCACAGGGAAGTGTAAGCTAATGCAGAAAAACATACAAAATATGGTAATAAATATACATGTGGGAAGGTCTAGAAACTTGCATGTGTAGCTTTTTATGGCTTCTACATTGAGATAATTAAACTTCTCTTTTTGTGTCATTTCTTTCAGATATTTGCCTCCTTGTTGGAGTGTCATCAACTGTTTTTATCGTCTCGGAGCTGAAGAAGTTTTTTGAAAGAAGCATTTCTAGAAGGGTGCGGAAAAAGCAGTTTTTTGGCTCAGATTTTGTTTAAAACATCGGCCCTTGACTGCTGTCTGTATAAGCTGAAATTAGTCATTGCAGTCTGTGGAACCTCTATTGTTTTTCTTTTTATGAATTTTCAGTCAGCTGGCAGTTTTTATTTTTGAAGTGGCACTGTGATTTTTTAACATGTCTGTCATTGCAGTGCAAATGTGTAAATGCACAAAACAAGACATAGAGACGCGGCATGGAAGAGCTGCTGAGTGATAAGCGCTCATCTGTCGTGGCCCATGTAAATAATTCCTGTAAATAACCACGAGTGGGCAAGAAATGTGTAGCTGCAGGGGCAAGCCAGTGTTCTTAAATTAAGGCCACATTGGCATTTCCGTTCAAGGGGTGGCCACAGCGGCAGTCGAACTAATGGCGATGCAGTCAGATGCTTGGTTGGTTTAATTCTCCCATTGTGATGCTGCAGCTGCCTTGCTGTGTTAGTACCACTTGCATGTTCTGACACTGTCATTTGTTAATTCCAATGTTTTGGAGAAGTTCCTGTTAGAACACTTCATCGAGTTCTGTGTTTGGCTACACAAGTGGCTGGGCTTGTTGAAAGGTCTATTTTGAAAGATCCTATAGTGGATGAAAATCCATCTTTTTGCCCATTTTCTAGAAGTTGCTGCAAAAATGATTAATGGTTATGGCAATGTTTTTATGCTTAAAGCATTTAGTAAGGTGTTCGTTGCTGTCACGTATTCAGTATAAAAACAAAACCGCTTTGAACAGCTTAATGATCCACTGCTGCAGAATTGTTTGCTGTTTATACTGCATGATAAAGATTAAGGTACTAATATGTGAGTGATTCTCTTAAACCAGAGAGCTAGGCTAGTGACATAAAAAAGAAATCTGGTAAAAAAACAAAAATAAAAGAAAAACGGTGCATGGATAACAATGGAAAAACTTTCTGCTGAGACAAGTTATGATGAAGTAAGGTCATAACAAAGCAAGGTCGAGTTGTGCAAGTCAATAGTTCCCCCATATGAAAAGAACTGCTGTGATAAAATTGAATGCAAAGAGAATCGGGTAGACAGTCACAGAGTTGTGTCAAACTGCAAAAATAAGAATCCAAGGCACATTGAAGTTGATTAGAACATTTAGAGCTGTTTCAGTAGATACGGTGTAAAATGGTGAGCCTTTTATTTCAACACATATAATACCAGTTTTTTGTGCAATTTTATTTCAGGTCACCCGAGTACATTGGGCTATGTTTCATTGCTTGTTATGACTCTTTCTTTTAGTAGTGTTCGTTTGCTTCAAGGTGCACCAACTTCCCTCACTGTCAGTTTTACTTCAGTTAAGTTCAAGTATCTGTACCTCATAAGTTAGTATGGTTCACTGCTCATTAGTAGTGTCTCTCTTGCTCATCAGGCTCTTTTACATGCTAGATTGTTTATTGCTATCTCTTGTTTGTCTTTCATCCTTGCTAGTAATTTTGTTTGAAGCAACTTTTTTGCTTTTATTATGCATAGTGTCTGTAAAACAGCCTGGAAACCCTGTTATCTTTACCGTGGTGCTTCAGCGTGAGTGATACGACTGAACGCACATGACGGTTAATTCTGAGGCCCTTCACCATTCAGTCACTTATTCAGTGCAGCTAGTTCTTGTGTCAGGCACATTATGACCTCACTTGTTACTGCACCACTAACCCTCAACTGCTTTGACTGGTGGATCAGTGTAATGAGAGCCAAAAAAAAAAAAAATGAAGCTTTTGCATAAAATTATTGAACAAGGGTGTTGAGTGGGACCCGTTTGAGAACAGATGAGTAATGTGGTAGACGGGCACTACCACTTTGCTCTGCTGTTTGGGCCTCTGGATGATGCATTGTAAAGCAGGAAAAACCAATTCTGTACCAACATGCATAAGGCCCCTAGCTTCCCGCACTTCTCACATTTCGCGAAAATTCGTGGATTTAAGCGTTTTTCATGGCCTTGTGTATCAGCAGCTGCATTCTCTTTTCTGATGGTGTTATTAGAGACATCAGTAGAGATGGCAGTATGATTTAAAAGTGCCTATTTTCTTATTAGCTCAAATATAATGTGAGCGGGGAGGTTGAGAACTATGAAAATTTTAAAATAATTGGTGATTATAATGCAATCTCAAACTGTTCAGGCCAACCATAGCCGAGGGGCCGCTCCAAAAAAAAAAAAACACTAACAGCACGCTAAAATACAGAATCAGCAGCTACGGTGATGCTATTTAAGAGGCAGCATTTCAGATGCACGCACCACAATTTAGCAAAACCAAGCCTCGAGTACTTTAATGATGCAGCCTCCCATGCAGCAGTAGCTGCCAGTACTGCCATACCTCTGCTATACGGTGTTTCGAGCTGCCCAGCCTTGTGCCTGTTCACCCTTTTTTGCTATCCTTACACCACTTCATGCAGTGCATTCTCTTTCTTAACAACCCGCACTGCCTCCTTTCTATATCTATGCCCCCATCCCTCTTTTTCTTGTTTGCCACTAGCTCGGCCCCAAGGGTTTTAAAAAGCTTACTTCACCTAGTGACTCTCAAGCCTGGTGGCAAAAGTCGCTTTAGCTACCTTAAAAGCTTGGAAAAAAAATTCACACTATATTCATACCATGGCTCTGAATACAATGTGAGGTGCATTCTGAAGCATTGTTTGATGTCTCCCGCAAAATTTAATGACTTTTTTGTTTTCAATTCATGCAATATCAAATTTTCTGCCGTAGAAATTTAGGGATCTTAAACATTCAAATGGTCTGCAAACATGCAGTATGCATGTTAAAAATTATATGGCTCTTCATGAGCTCATATTTTTAGTGTATATAGATTGTCTGTACAGTTATAATTTTAAAGTTGCTCTGTGACATGGTGCTGCAGCACATGCCACGGTATAAAGCAAGGCTTAACATCAGTGCCACTAGTTCCAGTGGCACCTGTTGTGGTCACCCCAGTGAATGGCAGTATGAGGAGCAGCGAAACTAAGCTTGCCTAAAAACATTGGTCAAACAGCAGCGTGGCTTGCCCGTTGAAAACTGGCTTATGGTTGTGGCAGCATTGTGGGCAGGAACCTCATGAAACACCATTTTTTCTTTTTTTATCTCATTAATAGAAGAAAGTCCCCAGTGTCTCTTAATTTACTTATGTGAATGTTTCAGTGATTTACTGTTTCCTACGACATATTTCTGAACTTGTGGATTGTGTGCTTGGGCTTTGCTTTTTTGGCAAAGCGAACCACTAGTAGTGCCTTGCGAAGAGTAGTGGTAGAGTACAGGTTGGATCACATCTGTTATTCGGTTTTGGTTTATTTCTTGTGTGAAGCCTGCAACGTCTTAAATCTAGAGTGTGTTATAAAAATCCATCATGCACTGTGCTTTTGCTTGGAGCATTATAGCCGTCATCATTTCTTTGACTCTGAGATTTATTTTATAAAAGGTATGTAGCAATGTCATGCCTGGTAATTACAACTTGAAGTATTGGTGAATTTTTCATACTAGTTTTTCAAGATTACAGCAAGCTCTCACTTTGATGCTAAATTCATGTTATGTGGATATACCCAAACAATAAGTAAAGGGATGAAGATAAGTGTTCTTTTGCTGGAACTGCCTGTTGCTTTTGTCAGGCATTGTGCAAATGGACTCAGATGTGAGAGTAAGGAGTGATTGAAGCTATCCTCCATATTGACAAACAAGTGCTTTCAAATGCTGATGTGCATCTCGAGATTTATTTGTAAATTCTTTTTTTTTTTCCTTTTTGGAAACTAAGAGGTAGCATAGCCTCTCTCATCACAATATTGAATGTTGTTCCGGTGTGCTCACAGTATGTTTGCGAAAAATCTGTGCTAATTGTGTTTACGTTTACTAATTATAAGTAATTGCCTATGTAGATATTAAAAGTGTTTGTTAACACACTTATACCCCTGTCACATGGGGCTTCTTCACAGCCTTTGCCGTAAAGTTGTCTTAATGCACTAAAGGAGGAAAACCGAATAGGAGCAGCGGCGCTGCTACACGGAAAATCCAAAGGAGGTAGAACCTGGCCTCCGTGAATGCCAAAAGTCACCGCTGTGTGTGAAGCGGCGCTAGTAACGTTATGAAATTAAAGCAGATGGTAGCACTTCAGCTAAGAGGATAAGAGTGCTTTCGTGTATGTTTGAAAAAGTAGCTATCACGATAATAAACGAGCGTTCTGACGGTGAGAAACGGATATTTTGAAACAAAAGTTTCTTTTTTTTTCATCGTTCCCGGTCCGACCACGGTAGGAGCACTTTTCCGTTCGCCTCCTCGTTTAGTGTGAGAAGCGTGCTTTGTTGCTTATGTCCTTGTGCGTATTTCAAAGAAATTAGGTTGTGCCTGGTTAGCGTGCTGCCGTAATCATGAGCTACGAACCGCAAGACGTTAGAACGAAGTGTGTAATTGCCATGAAGAGCAAACGAAGAAAAAACAGCAAACCGAGAAGCGCAAGCACGTCTGTGTCGATGCGGCTGCTGAAAAGCGTTCAAGTCCTTTCTTAGCAGTGTAGATGTCTTAAGTCATAGCCTCCTCTACGGTTAAGTGCACAGTAACGCAAAATTAACCATTAAATAAGATAAATTAGTAATTTTTTTACGTTTTCAAAACTAAAAATTGCGTCAATTTTTTATTCTTTGAGCTCGCTAGCTGGCGCTGCCGTCTGGGTTGCTCCTTTAAGCAACTTTAAGGCCGCTGACGGCCGCCTTTGCGGCTACGGACCTTTTTCGCAAAGGTCTCGACGCTTTGCCATGTAGATGTGCGTCATGCACCTTTGGGGTAAAGGACCTTAATTCCTAAGGCCTTACAAGTGCCCGTGTGACAGGGGTATTATTCACGTAGTAGCATCATCATGTGGTCACCATCCTCAAAACATCGCTAACAAATGTTCGAGTGCATTTAAATGTTTTGAACTTCACCATGTTTCGTCTCTTTAAAATGACATGGCATTAATCATGCTGCATCAGGGCTGGGCGTTTCACAAAATCGTGTGCTTTAATGTATAGTGTTGCTTGCAGCCATTCACTTGATATGCTTATTGAGTTCTTGAAGTTAGACTCTTTTCCAAACTCTGGTCAGCTTTCCTGTGATCGGACCGTCCTGGGGGGAGAAGTTGGGTGCAATGCTAAGGACTTCTACTCCGTGCTTTATCCTGTGCACACACTGATGAGCAGTGCTCTGGCACAGCTGCCTTTAGTCCTTCCTTTGTGGCTGCAGCGAGGATGGTGAATTGGACTTGTAAAGCAATGGCTTAGAAGCTTACTCCCTTACAAAGGGCAGCAGCGTGCAGGAAAGGGGTGCGACATTAGATGTCTCCAGCACTGCATCATACTTCTGCCCCCAAAACCGGTTTGGCTGCCATGGTGAACGGGTTTTCACTGTGCAGAGAAGCTGAATTGCAGAGTTTTGCAAAGGGTCCATTGAAATAATTTTCTATTAGTATTCAGGGTCATAGTAAATTATTCGATTATATTCGCTTTGTAGAACGATTCTCTGTAATGGAAGCTTTCTTCAAAATTTTAAGACTGCTTCCTTGTTCTACCATTTCACATATTCAGTACAGTGACAGGAGTTTAGGGCTTGCACCTGCTTTGAAATTTGAAGTTTTACCTTAGAAGCTGCTCAAGAAATATAAAATTTGAAGGGAAGCAAGGTCTTCAGAGCATTAGCACCAGAATTCAGTTTATTTGCATGTCACTTTCGTTAAACATATTTTCTTGTTTATTTCCCTTCTGTTGGCACTGTAAGGCAAGCCTAACTGCAGTGGTAAATTTTGCTCTAGCCGTGCCTACAGTCATCCATGGCCCGTGATCATTTGCTGGTTTTTACGTCCCGTTGTTTCATAAAATTTCCTATCACTTAGCGCACTCCAGCACTTTCTCAGCTTCAGTCTAGTGCAGCCAATGATAAGTTGGCAACAATGCCACTGTTGGTTATGGAAAAAGCAATGCAATGTCAGGGTAAGCTGTACAGGCAGCAGGTGCTGTTGGTGAGCAGTGATCTGAGTGGACTTTAGTAAAAGGAAGTAAAAAACAAGGAGACCGGAACAGTGATCTGGGTGGACCAGTAGTAAAAAAATGAAAAAAATAAAGCAGACCGGAATTATTAAACCATGCTAAGTATGCACGGCCCATTGTACTGCATCACAGTGGAATGGAAGCTACAAGTGCAAGGCAATGGCGTCTTCAGTTGTGAGGTTGGCTCGTAAGCATGCGAGGACAACACACTTGTGGAACATGTTGCCTCGTGCTCATAGCTTTCACTCCACTGCTATTTACTTGTGAGATGGAGTACAGTAATGTCAGAAAGAATGTCGAGCAGCGAGTTCTAATGTTGAGTCGGCTGTTTCCTCCTAGAATTTCCAGTATTCAGTAATAAGCATGCTATTAGTGTCTGCGCAGTTTTATTAATCTCAAAGTATTTTCAAAGTACTGTTCATTTTGATGCAGCAGATAAGTCTGGAACCATCTGCAGTACAGAGCTCTGAGGACAGAGTGCTCCGTTGTGGTCCTTTTTTTTTTTTAATGAAAAAATCTCTTCAAACAAGTTCCTCGCTCCTCCTGAAAATGTTGTCTTAAGCCCTACAAAGCAAGATTTTTAAAAGACAAGCATGTGCAGTCATGTTCTGCACTGAATTTTAGTTCAGTAGTAGTTTTAACCCCCTAACGGAGCTTCTTTTTTTTTTTCGGAAATTGAACCAAACTGCCTATATTTTATTTCAGGAAATGGTAATATGGCTTATCTGAAGCAAAAAAAGCCATAATTTTTTTTTTTTGCCATACAACAATCTTTTTTCTGGTTGGCAGAACTAAAATCTGTCAGTAAAACTAAAGAACTGTGCTGGACGAACCCTACACACTTTAAGGGGGGACGTGGCTTCCAGGAAAAGTTTTTATATTTCTCTTTGTATCTACGTTATTTTTTATTATATTAAAGTCTTTGACTACTCGCACAAAGTTTCACCTCTGAATTTTGTGAAAAGGCTGCAGCGTTAACAAAATGTGGCAGAAGGCTGGTTCAACATTCACTGCATTCCTACTGGCATGCTACAGGTCAAGACTATTTTAAAGGAATATTTTTTTCGCAAAGCACAAATTTTAGTTTTGAATTTTTGTGGTGCAGAGTCCATTGACATATCTAGGGTGAGAAGATTTCATACAAGAAATTTAAAATTCACAAATTCGAAAAGAATGCAGTGACCTGCACTGTGGTCCTAAGACTGCAACAAAACTTGAGTCAAATAAACAAAACAGTCGTGAAGAAATTTGCTTTGCAAGGTGAGCATCTAGGCAGAAAACCGTAACGGAGAAAAACGTCCATTCTTCGTGCGCTTCTCTGCAATGCTGAGCTGCCAAGGTCTATGGAACAATTTTCTTTAGAGTACTTCCCGATCAATTTCAGCAGTGAAACTTCAGGACAGCATAAAAAACGAGGCACATAAGCAGACACAGCAATTTTCAAAACATCAAATTTTTGGCCACTTTTTGGGATTTCAAAGCCGCATCCCCCCTTGAATTGGATACAGAGTGCTATAACAGGCATGACGAGGTGGATTCATAATAAGCCTAAAATGACCATAGGCTTGTGACGGCCGTGGCTCATCAAAGTTTGCTAGGGGGTGAAAGCACACAATAACTAGAGGGTGTAAAATCGGTTCTTTCAGTAAAGCCTTTTGTACTGTTTATCAGGTAGCCCTCTGCAATTCAGTGCTGTTTTGGATCAATTTCTTTTAAGTTTTGTATCTTTGTGCATCTGTTACCTTTCTTGTAGCCACGCTTCGTCTGACAAGATTGGCATTCAACCACATTTTTAGTATTGTGCAGTATCCCCTGAGCTTTGCACATTGCGCAGAACTGTTTGCATTTGCTTTTCAGTTGTGCACATTGCACTCTGCATGGCAGTGCATATCCATATGCATAAATACCGGAAGCATAAGCAGGTGATTATCAAGGAACACGGTGCTAAAGGAATGGTACAGAAGAGAACAGACGTACACAAATGCTGACTAGCAACTGAATGCATTTATTGCGTGAGTGCATTAAATACACATGAAAAAGGTTTGCGCATTACCTGGAAAAAACATCACCAAAAGCAAAGTCACTAGAGCTTGTCAGTCAGGAATTAAGATACGCCAGCTCTTGGCGGAAGAGGGATACTGAAGGTTTGCTGACACATGATGCCCCCTTGCGCGCAATAGCAGAGGCTTCAAAGATTTCCCTTGCCCGTGGATCGATCAAAAAGTGGTAAACACCCTTAGCAGATTTTGTAGTGAAGTGCCAGGTTGCTGTTGGGGGTGGTGGCACATACCTGGCAGTCCACTACGAAAGCTGTAAAGGGTGTTTATGTCATCAGATCGCTGAAGAGCCATAGAATTTTATGTGGCCTTGTACTTTGGTTTTGGAAGCCCCATGAAAGAAATCTGCTCTACTCTCAGAAAGTGAGAGCTTGCTGTTTCTATGCAGAACAGTAAAGTATTATTCAGGGGGAACTGTGCTGGGTACTTTATTAATTACAACTTTCCCTGGAGGCTTCAAGAGCTCTTTATTCAATACATGCTTGCATTGTTACTGTCATGCCGTCCATATGTAGATGACTTTACTGGATTTCTCCATTGTTGTTCCTGGCATAACACAAATCACAATTGATGGAGCTGAATATTATGCTGTGGAGCTTTCATTTTTTTTTTTTTTGCTGTAGCTTATTTTATGTATGTGCATTTTTCATGGCTATTCAAGATGTGTCTTGCTGTAAATGCAAACTGGCCTGCATTTGGCCCACCAGAGATTTTTAAGAATCGTAGCATTTTGTCAAGCTTTGAGATATCTTCATGCTGCAGTTAAGTATTGTGTGTCCTTGCAGAAATGCAACTTCTACAACTACTCTTGTCCATGCACACACAAAAATTGAAAGTGGACATTCCTAAAAATTTTTTCTTACCATTCTATTCATGCTTCTGGAACTTGTGTTTTCTGTAGTTACTGATAATTTAGGAGTCATCAAACTTGTCATGGAACCATTTGTTAACAACCTGACATCTTTAAGTGAAGTTTGTCAAACCCATTTATGTATTGAGTGGAATCTCAAGTATGAGAAAGTTGATGTATCTGAAGCATCAGTTGTAGAATACAACACTGTCACAGTGATTTTCATTCTTCTCTTCACATTGTTAGTATTTTTCTCTGGGAACTCATGGCCCCAGTTTTGGTACAGGCAATAAGTGCCTGCAAGGGCATGCCGTAAAGAAACAACATAGATTAACTTCATCCTTGTCTTTTTGAGGTTATATTTATAAAGTTGCTCAAATGAAAACTCTTGGAATGCTTTATCAAGGGCAGGCAGTGCTTTCTTTTCTTGTGCAAACTTACTGGCTATGCAATTTTTGAGTGTTAAGGCCACCTTTAACACAATCGGAAAGCTTCAGCAATTTTGCTTTCACATAAATTAAACGAGAAGCTTTTGTGTTCAGTGAAAAAAAAAAAAAAAAACACTGAGCACTCTGAGTTCTTTTTTCATGTGGGGACATTGATGCGCACTGTTGGCTCCTCTTCCTTGAAGAGTAACTCGTGGTGTATAGTGTTCAGTCACATTTGGTGGCTTGTGCATGCCATAATTGCATACATAAAGAAAACCTCATTGCGATGATCTTACACATGTGACAACTGCGGAGGTAATGTGGTAGTCTTGTGACCAGTGGTATTGAGCAACATTTAGAAGTGATTCCGTCAACGCAATGCAAGTGTTCAAGTGTTTTGGTTGTGTTTGCATGTGCTCAGTACGGTGTGACACATCTTAAGTTTTGTGCCATCAAAGCAAATGTGATAACACCCCCGTGAAACCATATGAACAATATGGTTAGTTTTTCCTATGTGAATTGGCACTCAATAGAATTTCGTGGATGCCACCTGTAGAGAGTGGATTCTGATTAAGCGACAGAGTCGGCAGTAGATTTTCACTGCTGCATGCTGAACAGCATTTTGTAAACACCAAAAGCTTGCCTTCAACATTGATGACTGGGGTTTTGCATTTGCCGCATTATGGTTGGTGTAGTGATCAAACTAACCTTGCATTTGCTGGCCTGTTTGTTGTGCCAGTGGTCGCAACCATGGTTGACAGCTTGTATAAGGGAGAAAAAAAAAATTATTTTCTGCAACACAGGTTGACAGCTGTGCTGCACAGTTGTTGAAAAAGGTGCATAGCAGTGTGCAGCAAAAGGTGTTGTGGCTTTGTCATGCATGGAATCTTGCATGTATCATTGCTTCACCTATGTGCATTTTTTACATTGCCATTAAAATAATTTATGCATAATACACTTGTCCAAATGTTGATTATGTTTGTTTTGTACGTGGCTATTACAGGAGAGCTGTCACATTGACTAGGGGTCCTCACTCGAAGCTTTTTAATGTGCCTTTGCGAGCTTCAAATCCACACCGAGGTTAGTCAGAGCTTGCATTGAACTGAATGGAAATGATTGAGATGAATCTTGTGGGTGCTAATCAGTATTTTGGTACACATTTTATTTTGTTCCATGCCTCCTGAATGAACAACGGTAATGTGTCTCATTATCTTTTCAGACCAGCACCAGACACACTCAGTGGTGTACGCTGCTTGCACATTGCACTGCATGCAAGGATATATATGCATCTCAGCATTTGCGAGATATGCAACTGCACTTTGTGCTTTGTGTGCTAGAGCAGTGCATAATGTTAAAAAGGCAGGTCTAAGCAGTGCTTGTATGCAAGATAGCGTGAAGGCCAAGTGCACTGGTACTGTCATCGCCATACATAGAATAGTCAATATATACATGTGCATCACTTGCTGTCGGGAGCTAAACATGCTATACAGTCAAACCTCGATATAACGAACATGGATATATCAAATTGCTCACTATATCAAACTCTTGGAATCTGACAAATACACGTAAATTTTACCGTGTATGCCGAACAATCCATTCTACATCAAACTCCCCAGCACCTTGCTGTGTTGCTTCTGATAGTGCAGCAAGCGTCTGCACCTCGCACCTGCCGACAGCGCCACGGAAGCAGTGGCAGGTGCAGCTATAGCGTTGAAATGGCCTGTGTTGCAGCTGTGGTATTCGTCACAGAAAACAGCAGTACAATCCTGATGTATTAGCTTCTGGTCTGGCATGTGCATTTTCTACGAGACACTGTTCTCAAGTGGAATAGCTGCTCTAGCTGGCAGTTAGTCTGCCGCCACATGTGCTGGCGACTATTTGCAGCGATGCCAGCTGTAGTATGGCACTCGCAGTAACCCAAAGTAATCTCCAATTGCTGCCTTCGGAAATGTTAATGAGGTTAATGTGAAATCATTACTTGGCTACGTTCGCGGTTTCTTGTCCGCAGAAAGTGGACGCAAAACGTGTCGGCAGCCCTTGCGTCGTTCGAGGACGAGGAGTAAAAGAATGATTGTATGTTATAGAGGATGATAAAAGGTCGATGCGCATCAAATTTGGTTGATGTGGAGTAATTATTTAAAGGCCTCAGAAAGGGGTGTTTCAGCTTGGCTTTAAATGGTTGCACTATGTAGAGTGCAGGCCACCGAGCATCCATGCCGCGTACGAGACGTCACGTGCTACCACAGCCGCAGCCACACCGTGCGCGCCGCAGCCGGCGGAGGTAGGAGAGGGGCCGAGTGTGTGGGGCCGACGGAGTGGCGCCGCCGTTTTGGCGCGCGAGAGAGCGAAAGGCGCGAAGACACGGAAGTTCAAATTTTGTCTGCATATAACACAGCTTCCACAGGACGCATTAAAAAAAAACTCTTGCTGGGGGGTAATGTGCGGGGCACTTTCCTTGCCGTGCACTGCAGAACTACAGATGTCCGTGGTGGCGAGCAGCGCGCGCAAGGTATCTGCGCAGCCCGCGTCCACGGTCACCACGCTGCGCCGCGTGTTGACGCGGACTGCCAGAACTCCCGGCCGCGGGCCGAGCTCCTCCTCGCACTGCGAGTTTTTAGAGTTGAACCAACGAGCAGAGCGCGTCCTTGGTGTCATCTGTTTTGGTTTAGTTGCGTCCTTGTAGTTGCAAAGAAGACACAGCTCCCCCGTTAAGCGCTCCGCGAGCTTCCCCCGTTCCGTTCGCCGCGTTCGGGTGCCGTTTAGGGCCTTGCCGTGTAGGGGTCTTTGGCCTGCGTTCCGCGATAAGCGTTTGTGCCGCTGGGTGTTTTTGTGTACACTAGTTTGAGAAAGTGTATGTGTTTGCTGTTGGCATGTCTTGTAAGGATGGGCTCCGGTTGGTTCCGATAACGGCTTTCTTGATTGTTCGAAAGAAGGGTCGCCAGAATGCTGGTGAAGCGTATTTAAGAGCGGGTTTTTCAACCCGACAAGGGGTCTCGAGAGAGAAACGGCTGCCTTCCGGCTGCTGCTCGGGACCTCCGCTCCGAAGATGTTGCGCGCCCCGGAGTATGGCTGACTGTTTTTCTATGTGACCTCATATATTTTATCTCAGTTTGTAAGTTTGGCTAATGATTCGGATCTATCCTTAATAAATCAAGTTTATCAACACATCTCGACACCTGCTGGTCCCCTCCTTCAATGCGGCGGAGCTCTCGTCCGGGCACGGAAGCACGCTTCGTTACACCGGTGCCCCGCTGCCGGACGGTGTTGTTTTGAGGAGAGGAAATGCACATAACTGGCGCACTGGGTCAGTGGACACCTCAATCGCGCTTTGAGGTGCGTGGATGTGACTATTTCCTGCCACATGATGACATTCTAAAAGTGGTCATCGAAGGTATCAATGGGTACGGCACCACGTTCGTTTCCAGAATGCATGTGGCATTAATGTGAACACCTTCCTGGACCTTCGTAAATGTGACCTGCGGTCGTCCTTGGTCGCCTTCGAAAATGGCATTTACACCCAGAAAAAAGAAGTCTGCATTGGTTCCTGCTTAGCCCCCGTGTTCAGCGACCTCGCTTTGGCGTACCACGACAGGAACCTAGAAAGACAGCTTAGCACTAAGGACCACACAGATCTTCCAGTATGTTGACGATTACCTCATCCTGTTCGACTGTCAGCCAGGGGGCCATACCATTGACCATGTGAACCTCATCTCAGACTATTTTGAAGCAACCATCTCTGGCTTGACCTTGACAAGGGAACTTCCCGCAGACAACTTGAATAAAGATGTAGCGCAGAAGAGACGAGCACGGGAGAGAGACACGACAAAGACGAACGCTATTAACAACGATTTATTTTCCGTAACAGACATCAATATATAGGCGTGCACATCGCATGCGCACATGACATAGGGCGCTGTCTCAACAACCGTTTAAGGGAGCATGCTCAAAACTTAATACAAGATAAGCTCGCGAATTTAGTTCAGCATGTTCTGACATACAAGTGCGAGCCCCGCTTTAACGAAGCAAAGATTCTGGGCAGGAGCGCTAGCACAAAAACCAGAGTTTTGCTGGATGCTTTCTACATTAATAAAAAATCGAGTGATTGCATTAGCACACGTCAATAAGTTTGTTCTCCGGGCGCGCTTTTCTGGAAAGTTTTCTGTAAGAATAACACCGCCTCTTTCGTGCGTGCCTCTTTAGGCTTTTTCTGTAGGTTCATCTTCAATGCCTGTTTTCCCCCCTCCTTTTTTGCAGATGATACATTATGATTCTCGTTATTTCTGCGATTGCAGATATGTAATCAGATTTCTCTTTTTTTCTGTCAAGAAGCCCAGAGCCGCCCTAGTGTCACGTGCCCATGCGATGTGTACACCTATATATTGATATCTGTTACGGAAAACAAAGCCAGTTGCTAGTAGCATTCGTCTTTGTTGTGTCTCCCTCCCGTGCTCGTCTCTTTTGCGCTACATCTTTATTCAAGTATGTGTCGCCAACTAGCCCAGCAACAAGTTTTATTCCCACAGACAACCAGTTGAGATTCCTGGATCTAGTTTTGACTTTTGACCCACACCATCTATGCTGCAAGTACGCACCCCGCTCTAAAAAATATGCTCTACCTTTCGGGTCTGCGCACTCAAAGGTAGTTAAACGTAGTATCGCCATCGCAGCTATTTTAATAAATACCGCCGATGGATGGAACGATAAAACACTGAGTGATCATGCATGATGCAAAACAAAAAGGAAACCAAAAAAGACTGGACATTAATCTGGGAAAGCAAACTCAGGATTTTAGATGTGACAGTTCCTTCTTGAGGAGGGTGACCAATGGTGTGTTTACGCAGTTCTCTCCTTTTATTTTTCTTTTTTGTCCATGATGAATGCCTCGATTTCTCTCGCTCCTTTCTCTTTATACCTTCATGAAACGCGCGTTTTGTGCAGCTTTGGTCTACAGCTCTTGAAATTCGTGCAGTGTAATGGCAAACTGCTGCCTGTGCCAGTTATTATTGAATTTGCATGTTCACGCAGCCGGTCATTGAGGCAACGGCCGGTCCAGAGGTGGGCATTTGACCTCAAAAATATGGGCCTCACCTCAACCTCAAAAAGAATTTTCCGACCTCACTCAACCTCATCAGTTGAAGTTGAGGTCTCCTTAGACGCACTCACCTCACTTTTCCTGAGGCCACTGCTGACCTCACTCAACCTCACTTCAACCTCAAATTGTGAGGTTGAGGTCGGCTGCTCAACCTCAGAAAACAAACGAAAAACAAAAAAAAGCGATTAAGAAGTTTTTCAGTTAAAAACGATTCTGAGAATCCTGCGAGACAGGAAAGCCAAAATGATAAAAGCCAAATAATGATATTATTTAATTAGATGTGTACAGACACTACTGATGTGCACGCAATAGGAGAAGCATATAATCTGGGATGAGCCCTCAGAGAGTATATGACCTGCGGGCAGGGTTGTCCCATACGCGGTTACAACTAGTACGTCGTTGAGTACTTCATATACATGCAACCTACTTCGAGTATACTTGTCCGTATTGGAAGCATCTCGCTCGTTCACGCACGAACCGGCAATTGACAAAGACCTTCTACACCATATACCAGAAATTGGGAGGAGGTATTCACGGTACTCTTTTCAGGCTTGAGAATAGTAACCGAATATAAAGAAGCTGGTCGTCGATGTACTTTCCAATGCGACGGTTACGCAGATGCATATCAGTATATTTCGATTTTCTAGCTCCATTCGGCATAGTGAGAATGCTCTTCTGAGTCCTCTTTATGTTGCCTTCGAAAACACTTAACAAGCTGCGTTGTATTTATGTCTGTGTAGAAGCGAGCGGCTTCTTTTATTAATGCGAAAGCGTTAGATGGCTCACTTTCAAGGTAATATCCGCAAAAAAGCGTCCACAAGAAACGCGCCATGCGACGCCACGAGCCGACGAGTCACGCGACGAACATGATGACGTTACCTGAATAATTAATATAATTAGGTAATGCTACAACTAATTAGTCTAATTAGTGATGTCATCGTGTAAGTGTGACGTCATACCAGGTCACGTGGCAGCGATGTGATGTGCCATCAAACCTAGTCACGTGACGACGCTGTAATATGACATCACACCTACTCACGTTACGACGATGTAACTTCTCGTCATACCAGGCTCCCAACCATCCCCTTTTACCTCATTTCAAGATCAATATGGATCCCACATTACTACACATGCGTGCATGACTGATTACAAAGAGTGCCCACAACCCGGTCCACATTAATGACATCCGGATTGTACAGCAGGTAAACGCGCTAGTTCTCATGTACGACGTACTGCGAAGATCATGCAACGACACACGCCTTTGACTCTCGAGATGATGGCGATGATGATGATGCTAACAATGTATCCTTATGAGCCTGGGGAAGTCTGATATACCGGTACCAAATTAAAAGTTGCCAGAATATTGATTAAATATTGTACATTACCCAACAACCAAATACAATTATTGTGCGGTAAAATAGGAATACCTGCAGCTAATAATTAAGGATGATGAAGTTGATGTTCATGGGAGGTCAAGACCGTCCCCCGTTTCCGCCACTTCCCTCCAGGTGGCGATGGTAATGGTTTCGAAATCCTGGGAATTTTCCGATGACTCGGTGAACCCGCGGAATTTTAAAAGAAAGGGCTAGATTACGTCTTCGAATACTGTGAGTGTGTTTATAATATCTTGATCCGTGCCTGGGTCTGTATTTAGAATTTTGGTGATTTCCTTTTGAGTCGTAGCTTTGTTCGATTCCGGATCAAGGAGATGCAGCAGAAGATTCCACGTCTCTCTCGTGCCTAGATTGCCATTTATATTTTTGCAGATATGGTTCCACTGCTGTCTCGCGAGTTCTGCGGAGTGGTGTTGAATTTCTTCCGTGAGTGTGAATATCCGATTTCTAAGCTTTTTGTTGTATTTTTGCTTAAGCCATCTTTTTTCTAGGCTTTGCCTTGGCTCCTACATGTGTGTGAGGTAGCTGTCAATCATATTTACGCCTAGGTCATGCACTACGTCTTTAGTGGCCTTTCCCACGTCTGAGAGGAGGGTTTGTGTCCACTGTGCTAGGTCTGCGATCGGTTCCTGATTTTGGTCAGGCATCGTCCTAAATTTGTCCCAGTCAGTGATTCTGTTTTTTCTGGGTTGGGGTTTGAGATTGCCAATGACGATTTTTGACATTATGATATAATGGTCACTTCCCAGATTTTGTCTGGTGTTGCTCCAGCTTAAGTCTGGGAGATTTTTGCCCATCGTGAGGTCCGGGCACGTGTCCCTGTTCACGCTGTTGCCTATCCTGGTAGGCTGCATGGGGTCCGTATATTGGGTTAGCCCTCTTTGCTGGATAAAATCCATTAGGGCCGTGCCTTTCCTGGATATTGTTGCGTGTCCCCATTGCACGTGTTGAGCGTTGAAGTCGCCCACAATTAGGATTGAGTTTTGGCCTGCAATTTGTAGGGCTTTGAGTATAGCGACTTTCGCTGGTCCAGCCTGTGCCCTGGGGTGGCTGTATGCGTTAAGTATGAATAGAGAAGAGTTTCTTTTGGTAGGTAGAATTTCGATTAATATACAATCGAGCTCTACGTCTCGTGGTTAACCACGGTAAGGTTTCTATGTACCATTGTAGTGGTTAATGGCTGTTCTGCGATGTAACATGGGAGAACTGGACTTTGCGAACGGATGTTGGAGGGAAGGAAAACTCCCAGCGTCTTGGAAACACGCCATTGTTAAATTCATTCCAAAACCGGGCAAAAAGCTCGCGCTCGAAAATCTCAGACCTATTTCGCTTACTTCTTGCTTAGGAAAAATGATTGAGCACGTCATACTCGACAGACTGCAGTCCCACATGCACAAAAAGAATTTATATCCAAACACTATGGTCGGCTTTAGACCATGTTTATCAACACAAGGATACGATGCTCAGACTAGCAAACGAGGTCCTATCTCAGGAGCAAGAAAGGAGCACAAGGGCAATCCTAGCTCTAGATTTAACCAAAGCATTTGATAACGTCAAACACAAAGCAATTCTAGATTCTCTTTCACCGTTGAATGTAGGCGAAAGAACGTTTAACTACATCAAGGACTTTCTCTCCGATAGAACGGCTAAAATTCAAATTGGCACAATCAAATCCGACACCTTCACTTTAGGAGACAGAGGAACGCCGCACGGATCGGTCCTCTCCCCTTTCTTATTCAATATAACCCTCATCAAAATGGCGCGCGAACTCGCCAAAATTCCAGACCTAGAACACTCCTTGTACGCAGACGATATCACCCTTTGGACCACCAAGGGGAGTATCGGCACGATACAAGATACGCTACAACAAGCGGCAGATGTAGTAGTAGAGGAGGCACAAGCCGCGGGACTTGCGTGTTCCCCCCAAAAATCTGAACTCCTCATCCTACACCCAAAGCATAAAAAAAAAAATAAAGCGCCTGAGATCAAAATATACGCAGAAGGGGCAGCCATCCCAGTAGTGGAAACACTAAGAATCTTGGGAATGATGATACAGTCAAACCGAAAAAACGACACACTAATTAAGAAGCTGAGAAACACCGTCAACCAAATCTCCTTCCTCATCAGACGCATCGCGAATAGGCGAGGAGGAGTTAAAGAAGCCAAGACCAGGAAACTAATCCAGGCCTTCGTTCTTAGCAGAGTCATCTACTCCACACCATACGTCACCCTCACTGTCAGAGAAAGGGACGAAGTGGATTCTCTAATTCGACAATCCTACAAAATTGCGCTGAACCTCCCTCGTCATACCCCAAATGAAAAACTAATACAGTTAGGAATTCATAACACCTTAGCGGAAATGATGGAAGCACACCTCACCGCACAATACGAAAGACTATCAGGCACTGAAACGGGACGTTTCATCCTAAAGAAGGCAGGAATACAATATGAAGGAATCTGTGCACACACGTTGCCAATTCCAAGACTCGGGCACGAACACTTAATAGTCCATCCTCTGCCCAAAAACATGCATCCACACTATGATAGACAGAAGAAAGGCTAGGGCACAAAAACTTCACGAAAGATTTTCAGTTCAGAAAGACACGGCGCTTGTGGACATGGTAGAACATGCGGACAGAGACGCCTTTTCCCTGGCAGTTGTCGATCACCGAGGTTCTCCCGTCGTATCGGCGACAATCGATAAAACAAAATTTTCGGAGGAGGCCGAAGAAGCTGCCATAGCTTTAGCAATTACCTCCACCACTGCCAAATACATCATCAGCGACTCTAAAACCGCAATTCGAAATTTTTGCAAAGGAAGGGCCCACTCAGCAGCCATCAATATATTACAAAAAATCTCCAATACCCGCCAGATCATATTGATCTGGGTCCCCGCCCATTCGGGCCATCCTGGAAACGAGGCGGCGCACCAATTTGCCCGAGGATTCGTAGTTAACCGGGAGGTGCGTTACCCCGAGCTCAGGTCGGCCAAGGAGCGAATGACGACCTACAAAGAAATTACTACCCACTTCAAGAAAGAAAGACAAATCTTCCCAGACCCACAGATCTCGAAGTAAAACACAACAAGTCAGTTGGCGGCAGCTCCAAACAAACACTTTCTTTAATCCGTACATGTACTTCATATGGTTCCCAGAGCAGTTCATCCCCATCTGTTCTCTCTGTGGGCACCATAAGGCAGACACACCCCACATCCTATACTCATGTCCTCATGACAAGCCGTCGAACAGTCTGCAGCTCTCTACCCAATCGCAGTGGGAGGCCGCGCTGCTCAGCTCGGACCCGGAGGTTCAGCTCCGAGTCACTGAGCGGGCCGAAGAGGTTGCCGAGCGACATCGTCGGTCGGCCACCTGGCGTCCGGCCTAGAAGAGGTGCCCACCGCGGGGAGGGGAACGTCACCCCAACCCGCGCCAAAGACCTTTTCTTTAATAAAGTTTACCTCCTCCTCCTTCGAATACTGTGCCAACTATTAAAATCACACGGGTCAAAACAACTGGCCTAGAGTGGGCAGCGTGAACCGCTCTCTCTCTAAAGAGCACCGTGGCTCTCCGCTCAAATTTCCCCGCAGCGAAATCTTTTTCCGAGCCCCCCCCCCCCCCCCCCCCCCCAAATGGCGCAATGTGAAACGTGTAATTTCTTTTGCTGAAAACCAACTTTCATTTCACCTCCCTTCGCTTGCGCGCGGTTCGGGTGTCCACCGAGATATGTGAGACAGGCCTCATTTCCTTTCCTTAAACCAACTTTGTTTCACTTTCCTTCCTTTACGGCGCTCGCACAAAACAGTATATATTTAATATAGCTTCGGCGACATTTACAACTGTGTTATTGCTCGCTGTATGCGGAAATATGGAACCAAATCCGGTTCCGAACGACGCGCAAACCCTGCAGATAATTTGAGAAAGCCAAATTGAAAATGAGTTTGGTGAGCGCGATTCGGGTCTCCACCGAGATATTTGAGACAGGCGTAATTTCCTATCCTTAAAACTATTTCACTTTCCTTCCCATTCGGCGCGATTCGGGTGCCCACCGAGATATGTGAGACAGGCGTAATTTCCTTGCCTTAAATTGTCCAACGGGCAAGGCGTCGCGCCGAACGGGCGATGGGATTCTGTGGACCCCTTGGCAACGCAAGGGACTTAGGGACGCCTCCATTGCCGCCCTTGTGTAATTCACTACTCATTGCTCCAGTGTTATTTCTGATTTTTGCATTTGATCACGGTTAGGGGGGCCGCGCGCACGCAGCCCCCACTACCAAAAATTAGATGCTCCACCTACTTCTGTTAAGCAGGTGGCAGGGGTCGACGCGGACGCAGTACAATGCCCTCGCCTCGCCCTGGAGGCGTCCCCCTTCTTGATCAGGGACGCCTCCGCACCAAGTACGTATGCCAGGAATCTACAAGGCCTGGCGAAGCCATTCTTTTCGACCGCCTAGAGTTGACAGCGAATATTGTTGTTATGAGTTAATTATAAATCCAACGACAATGATGTAAAGCGCTAATTTTTAAGCACTTTAGCTTTCACTAGTTACTTCGCGCGAGACCTTTACTTATTGTACTGCTTACCTGCCTTAATTGATAACTAAGTTGTTTAATCTTGCCTAAAACTCTTCAATACGTTTTCGTTCTCCCCTTATGACACGGTTCGGGTGTCCACCGTATGTGAGACAGCTACTGCGCCATTTCCTTTCTTCAAAAGCCAATATTAAATTTTCGTTCATGCGGCACTTTTTCCTTTTAACGCGACAGCGTTAAGGGGCTCGTGTCGCGGAAATGCCGGTGTCGTCGGCGTCAGCCGTGAGCGAAAAATCGCTCCTCCACCTCGCAAATTACGCTACAGCCCCAACAGATGGCGCGCGACGGCAGCGCCTCCTAGGGTGCCTCGATAATAATAATAATTGGTTTTGAGGGAAAGGAAATGGCGCAGTATCTGTCTCATGTATCATGACATCGTGCCGCCGCTAGCTCAATGTACAGGTGTACGACGACGTGCAGGGCCGCCTCATGCATTGCCTCCCATTGCGACTGCAGAGGCGTGTTTCATCCGCTTTCTTGAATTTTTTTTTGTGCATTTGGCTACTGCGAGAAATATATTATTATGTCTTAATATGAGACAAGAAGTTTGTTGTGCCTGGCTGCAATGGCTGCGCGACCTGCAAGGAGCAGTTATTACTCTTCAGCACTCCCAGAGACGTAACTCGTCTGGATGCGTGGCGAAAGCCCACCCTCCACACCGACCGCGTTCGTATTTAAGAGCCAGAGAGGTCACTACAAAAAGAAGTGAAAACTTAATTGCAGATCCAAGAAGGTCTTATTTATGTGAATTGTAGAATATTAAGCATTCATTAATTAGTCAAGGTGATTTCTCTGTACAGGCCTCCACGACAGACACATATGCATGCAAGCATGCGAAAGCAAATTAGAGCCACAACTAAAACATGCCCGTTAACATTATGTGAACATAATAAGATGGCACAATATTAAAATATTTCATCTGAGAAAAAATGAAGTGTTTAATTGTAAACTTCCTGGTGTATTCTTCCTGGTGCAAGCAATGCCACAGGGGTAATGTGGTGCTCTCTTTCTAGCACCTCGGAGAGTTCCCTGTAAAAAAAAAAATACGTCAAAGATCATCTTCTGAGGATACCTACTTGAACAAACAACTGAAATGTCTTCTGTCCATACCGTTCGTACAAACAGGCTGCTCGCGAATGTCCGGACGAGCCATTTTTAACTTTCGATTTCCTGTACGCCCTCTCCATCGTTTTCCAATTATTTTACACCTGCAGTGGTGTCAGGTGGCAGCCAAATTCACGGTTGATTTGGTCTCTAAGCTTCTCTCACAAAGCCTTTTTTTGTCCCGAGAAAAGATTTTTCCAAGCGTTAGTACCTTACTGTTAAGTTTTTGCATAAGGATAGCATCAGATACAGCATGTTCCAAGCTTAAAAGATGTAGCATCAGTTACAGCACGTTCCAAGCTTATACTATGGACCTGTGTGCTTTTGTGTAACTTTTAATAACAATGAACAATTAAAAACAATGAATGTTGTGCTTCTAGAAGTAGATAGTAAACATCCATTGCCAGTACGCCGAGCCATAGCTTACGGCTGAGAAAACACTGTGCGCTCTAAACTTAAGCAACAGAATCTGAAAGGTTAACGACACAAAGTGCGCCAATGATGCGTTGCAGAAATCAGAAATATGCGCTATCTGGCGCATAAGCACGTGTCATTACGGCATTTCACACGCTGCGACTTACCTAAAGCCACCCTTTCTGCCAATGCTATCCTTGGCTTCTTATATTTTGTAATCAGGAACCTTGATTTCCTGTCGTTCCACGCATCGCGTTCGCCGTGGCCGGACGGTGGCGGCGAATAACACGACGGCCCTGGCGACGGCGTGGGCTGCCAGACTACCGGCGGCGTGGTCTGCCGAAGAGGCGACGGCGCGAGCCGACTGCCATCCTCAACGACAGCCGGTACCGTCGGTGGAGGTGTGTTGCGAATAGGTTCTTCCACACGTAGTACACTGATGCGAAGGCCGCCTAGGAAAGTAAAATAACTTGCAGCACGTCACAAACGGCAACATAGCCCACGTGCTTAACCAATAACAGTATTCACCTTCCGTCTCATAAAGGAATCCATCATCGTTTTCCATGTGCGTGCCGTGCTCGTCAAGCAAGGCGTATGCCCGTGTCTCGACGCCGTCGATCAAGACGAGCATGGCTGCGGAAACGTCTGCTACGGCCATGGCTTTCAGAATTGGTTTCGGTTTTGTTCGATCAGTAGCATGCGCAAATATCTAGCGGTAGTCATCAGTTAACTGTTCACACGTACATTTTTTGTTTTATATTCTGCTATAAAATAGAACGTCCAATACCCCAGCTAGGGCGTAACCCTTGCACCCCGTCACTATAATCAATTTTCTCACGGCATCATCATCATCATTTTCTTCTGCTGGAGACGAAGTGCCGCGGTACTGCGAAACGGTAATGGGTGTTGTGCGTTCGTCGCGTTTTCTTCTCGTTGAAGTTTTGATGTAGAAAACCACAGCACAAAGTTCTGGTGCATACTGTGCCTGTTTTAGTATGATCCGCTTTTGTATGTCGTAAAACCTGGGCGCTCATTTCAGAGCTTACATATAGAGTATCCGACGACGCCGGATTTTCTGCGACACGATAGAGCTCCTTAACGCTCTCGCGTTAAAACTTCGACCACACACGGATACACTAGGGGGTTGGCTGCAGGAGCTCTCACCAATGTGGCGAGGGCTCCTTGTCACCGGCGGTATCTACTGCTAAACCGTAGTCGTCGTTTCGGATGACGCGCTTGTTGCGACGCGTGTCTTGTCTGCCTTTAAATCTTTCTTCTCGCATCTCTTTTAACTCTCCTACTGTCTGCACGTGGCAGCGATTGTGGCTCAGCTTGAGCCAGTGGGCAGGCCCGTGCACTTTCCTTTCCATTCTTCCTGCAGCCGCAACAACAACGGGTGCACTACATGCGTCTGGGCGCATGTGTTGTATCCGTATCCCTTTAGCAGCCTACATTCATGCTCTCAAACCTGCGTCACGGAGCTTCGCCCTTGTAGGGAAATTTGTTTAGTCAAATCAAGCCAGGTGGTTGTCTGAAACGAGTAAATAGAATAGTAAATGGTAAATATTACTAAATATGTGCTGTTATTTGCTAATTGCCTTCACAACATATACAGGCTGCTGTCAGCGGTGGCTCGGTGGCTCAGCCTAGTTCAGCCTTTTGGCCGTATGCGGAAGAACTTGTTTTAAAGTACTTGTGCAGAGCAGTGCGTATTTATAAACTTTACTGTTACTTTCCTTTTGGCATGGTGGACATTAATTGTGGCTGCAGAATCAAAGAAGACCATGGAAGACTGTACCTTTTCTGGTGGTGTGTGGCATGTGGAGAACTGCACATGTGCTATGAGAGATGCCGTAGTGGAGGGCTCCAGTTTATTTATTCCACCCGGGTTTCATTAACGTGCACTGACGTCGCACAGCATACAAGCAGTTTTGCACTTTGCCTCAATCGAAATGTTGCTGGGATCCGATTCTGTATCCTCGGAGTCAGCAGCTGAACGCCATAACTTATATTTGCATAACATAGTGGAATTTAAAATTTTAAACATATTTAAAGCACTTTACACTCTGTCTTCATCATCATCACAGGCCTCTTCATAAAAGGGGGCTAAAGTTAATGGTAGTGCCCGTTCATGACTTGTTGGTAGTGAGGAACAGTGTGGTACAAAGTTTGCACCCCCCTGCCTCTGTCTGTAAGGTGACCACTGCCACCTTCCCCCCTTTGCACACACCTATGCTCCTCTCCTTCATGTACTTTGCAGTTTAAGCATTGGCATGCATTGAAGGACTCTGGCATTGACATGCAGTTCTGCTATTTCACTGCTAATACAGGAATGGAGGATGTGTTGCTGATTTGCCTTGACGCTCTACACTTTAAGCCCCCTGATGACACTAAACTTTTGCAGTAAGTACCTTTCCTTTCAACCTTTTAGGCTACAAACGTCTTTTGACTGGTGCTGTACTTTAGGACTTGCTATACTTAGTTTTTTACGAAACTAATGTGTGAAGTGTAGTAACCACTATGATACATGTGTATAACTTTTGGAGGCTTGCAGCAGCTTTGGGTAGTATGCAAACTCAGCAGCATTGTCTTAATTATAAAAGGCTGATAGGATCACGGATGATGATGTAAACACACGTGCATGAGCTGTCTGCCTAGTTTCATTCCATCTTGCATTCAGTGTGAGTTGTAGGGTTATATTTCTTGTTATTGTTGTTATTACAGTTGTTAATTTCTTGGTACCTGGTTTAACATGACGGGCCAGTTATCTTATTTTGTACGTTGTGCATGCTGGGAGGTAAGGAAAGCTACTTCTTATTCATCAATGGAGGCTTCATTCTTGCATGTAATGACTGAATACTGCAGACGTTAACTAGATATTAATGCATTAGTGTTAAGGGTCCCATTCAGCGGCAACTCCTACATCATGACTTTGTTCAGAAGAGCAGATGGCCCACCTGCCATCTAGGCTACATGGACAGGTCAAGTCCTCACTACCTGCCCACTGTGGCAGCTGACAGTTAAATTAATCATTGGTCATGAGAGGTTGCTTGGAAAACAACCTGGGTCTTACAAGCCCCACCGTTGACTGTGTTTTAAATCCCTTGACCACTGCACCACTGCGCCGGGACCGCTATGAAGACTCCCTGCGACCTATGAATGTATAGTAGAGAATGACCAATTTTGCATATACGGGCATAGGCAGAACCTAGGCGACAGAAAAGGAGTACTTGTGCAAGAGGGACCTCTAATGCTGTTGAATTGTACTCTTAAAGTTAGATTAAGTGTTATATGATAATGAAAGAAAGAACAATGTCCATATCTGCTAAGTGATATGCAAAGAGGAGCCTGGCCGCAGGAAGGAGCGACTAACGCTATCGTGTCATACCGTTAAGATGGAGCTTGAGTGTCTCCCCAAGTTTTAGGCATGGACATTCGCTTTGTGCTTTTCTAACAGGGAGCACTTCAGGGGCAGACAAGCTCCAGCCACTGTCCGCCAAGTGCTGCACTTCCTTTATTACACGTATGACAAGAAGGCTGTTGAGTCAAGGATGAGGTAGGTTGTTTCTTTTTATTTTCTACCTGAACAACGTAAAATGACTTGCAGGTCAGCTGCAGTGAGCGTCTGTCTATTGCTTCTGTGGGGCCTTGCAGGAATATCTGGCCGGTAAAGACCGGCGAGTCGGACAAGCGCTTCCGTGAAGAGATCACACAATGGATATCTACTTTGCAGGCAAGTACTAGCAGATGTTGTGAAATATTGACCTATATTTTTTTTTGTACCTGCAGTGCAGTCTTCGTTCCCTTCGTCATCTCTCTAGCCCTTCCCTGATGTACCCAGTATAACAGTCTCTAGGAAAGGTTCTTTTCTTTTGTCTGAAAGTTATTTTCTGTGGCAGGCATCATGATTGAGACAGTCATAATATCTCAATGTCCACTGGTGCACTTGCTAGACATATTGCTTTCGGCTTTGTTGAGGGCCTTCATTTTATATGGAACCTTAATCATCATAAAAGAATGCAGAGGCCACAGTTCATAAACTGTGAGTGATGTTGTTAATCAGAAAGTGGACTTTTGAAGTACTGGCAATGCTTGTTCCTTGTCTACTGTATGTATCACATTTGTCATAATGAAACTGAGAACTGGTAAACTCAATAAACAAAAAAAGAAACGGGCATCTTTGAGTGACTTCAGCTGCACTGAAAGAATGGCAAAATAGTGAAGCTGCCACATTGGAAAGGACTGCTGATGTCACTGCAAAATTTTTTCCATGACTGTACTCTTGCAGGGTTACTGAATTTAGTGCCATTGTTAAGGTGCATCTGAGAAAAGTTGTTTTTATCAGAGTTGAATCCTCACACTGAAAACTGGAGGAAAATTTGTCCCTTTGCTGGCAGTTTTTCTTTTTGCACTGTTTCACTTTTGCAGTTTTCGGCGTGGAATCTGGGGCAGGAATATTACTAAGCAAGTCTAATGTGTTTCCTTATAGTACTGTTTATCACTGGCATAAAAACACTGTGAAAAAGGACAGCTTTTAAAACCGGTTATGAAGGAACTCATAGGTTGCTTATAAGGCATGTCTTGTCACATGTGTAGAAGCATATAGCGTGGTTGCAGTGAGTAGCATGCGGTCGTTACTGTTCTGATTGCTCCCTGTAGGGCGATGAACTTGCAACTCCTTACATTCAAGAGTTCAGTGCTGCGCTGCTGCTTCGGCCTGGAACGCCGCAGGGCTTCAAGTTTCTTGCCAGCCTGTCCGTGTTTGTGCTTCACTACAAACTGAAGGATTCAGTACACTTCAGTAGCCCCTTCTCTCCAGCAGAGCGTCCAGCTTGGAAATTAGAAATGGTTAAGAAGGCTACGATCCAGACACGATCGCAGAATGCTGCTTTCAAGGAAGAATTGGATGCTTTTGAATCGGAAAAAGCGAAGATGCAAAGGTGAGCCTCGTTTACTCATTTTGTGATCTTTGTTAACTACAAACCTTTGTTAATGCTCACGTTTTTCATAATTTAATCTTAACAGTTTGTTGGAAAAGAAACGGTCAGACTTGGAACTTTCGATAAACCACTTGCAAGCTCAGGTTCAGAGGTGAGTCATTATTTTGTTATCTCTTCTTTTTTTTCAGATCCTGTTCTGTTTTAGTCAGGTGTTGTTGTGGAATGGCGTCTAGGTGTGCTAGTTCATTATTTTGGAGTTGGCCTGGTGAAAAGTTTACATCATTTTAATGATTATTTAGGCTTTATCTGCACATTTTCTGTTTCTACAGTTTTGAATCGGATGACACCCTCATGAGTCTAGAGAAGGTATGTCTCTTTTTTGCCATTCGAAGAAGCACTAAGAAAAACCCTCTTAGGTGATAATTGGTCAATCTTTGAACACGTCAGCAGTTTCTGTTGCAGGGTATGACACCATAGCGTTAATGGGTAAATGCCAGTGTATGCGGAATTGGTTATTGTCTACTTCACATTCGTAGATCGCTGGGAGTCCTCATACCACTCGTGGTGCATTTGTGCAGCAGTTCAACGATGCGCCACTGCGCTGGTAGGTGGCTTTCAAACACAGCCACCGGTGGGACTTGTGAGACCCAGTTGCCCTTCCTGAGCAACCTTTCATGACCAGTCATTAATTTAAAGGGGCTCTGAAAGGGGCTCTAATAAAGTTGCGGTATGCCTAGGATGTGAAAGCACGCCGCTTCTCGAGTATTGTCCGGGAAGAATTTTTTAATGCGCTTTGTAGAAACAGAGTTATCTGTAGTCAAAATTTGAATTCCAGCCTCTTTGCGCCTTTCCTTCTCCTCTCGTCACTTTTTGCACACTGGAAGGTCGGCGCTCCTCTGCCGGCCCCACCTCCAGGGGAGAGCTTCCTGACCCGCAGGAGCTACGCAGCTTATTGGCCGCAGCCACGGTAGCTGCCTGACGCCTGAAAGAATCCAACCAATAGCCATCTTTCAACATGTATACGTAGATGCGAGCGACAGGAGGAGGGTGCGAGCATGAAAAAGTTGCCGGGAAGGGCTCGCCAACTTTCGCGCGTGATTGTGGGTCCTCTGCTACTTGTAGAAGTGTATTATTTGGCTCAGGTGTTCATGACAACACAATGCAGTGATTGAGCAAGTTGATGCCCTCTCCTCGGAAGGTGTTTCAGAGCCCCTTGAACTGCCACCTGCTATAGTGGACAGTTGCTCACAGTTCGGTGGGCAGGTTGCCATCTGCCGTTGTCACAAAGTTTGCACTGCATCACGCGCGGTGGCAGTCACTATTTTTGCATGCAAAGACCCTTCTAATGTTAACGCATTAATAAATAAGCATGGGCATTAGCGCACTTTGCCTGAGCATCTGCCTTCTGGCAGTTTTGATTGGGATGGCCGTCACCGTGGCTCAGTGGTTGTGGCGCTCGGCTGCTGCCCCAAAACATGCGGGTTCAATCCCGGCCACGGCAGTCGAATTCGATGGAGGTGAAATTCTAGAGGCCCATGTACTGTGCGATGTCGGTGCACCTCAAAGAAGCCCAAGTGGTCGAAATTTCCAGAGCCCTTCACTATGGCGTCCCTGATAGCCCGAGTTGCTTTGGAACGTTAAACCCCCATAAGCCATAAACCATTTGATTGGGATGGTAAGGTGACCTTTGTGAAAACTGCTGCATGTTTCTGGTTGCTGTTCGACTTTTTGCTTAGAGACTTTTTGCTTTTTGCTGTGTTCCAATTTTTTAGTGCATTAGCACTTACAGTGGCCATTCTCTGCACTTAGCCGTTATGTTTGTCTGTCTGTCTGAAGCCTGCCGCAAAGCAGGCTGCCCACCTAGCCACCGGGTTGTGGGTAACCTGCCCTGGCGTGTGTGTGTATGTATAAATATTGCAACGGATAGAAGAAGAGATGAAGGAAGACTCTCGGAGGCGCGCTTGCTCTGGGATTCGGTGCTCTGTTCCTGGTGCCCTGTGCTCTTGACCTGTGTGCTGTGCCCGGGCGTTCTCGCGTCGTTCCCGCCTGGACCACGTAACAATATAAATAAATCAGCAGTCATAAATATATAGACCTGGCAGGTTGCCCACGTGCCACTGCCCACCGCAGCAGGTGGCCGTTCAATTGATGATTGGTCGCGAGAGGTTGCTCAAGAAGTGCAACCTCGGTTTCACAAGCCCCATCAGTGGCAGCCCCTGTCATTGCAGGAGAGTTGCGTATCGCTTAATGCTGCACCACTGCACAAGGAGTGCTATGAGGACTCTCAGGAATATATGAATGCAAATTAGAGAATGAGGAAGTCCGCACATATGAGCACTAACTCATTATCGCTATCCGAACAACTTCCATCCAAACACCGGAACTGAAGTGATATTGAAACACTAGCGCACCTAATTCACATTTTGCTGAACTACGCAAATCAGCAGTCATTTTTTTTTGCTCTATGTGTTTCATAGACATCAATCAAGCACATTCATACATTGTTTCTCACAAGCTTTTGAAGGGTTGACTGTCGTAGATACATTTGTAGGCGTCAACATTCAAGAGAGGCGAAAAACAAGCAGTATCTGCGTTCTGTCTTCAGTCTCTTCCATGCATGCATACAGGTTTTTTTATCTTGCTCTTTTCATAGCTCTGCCGAAAACTGAGAGCTGAGGAACGAGATTCGAAGAAAACATTGGAAATAATCAATGAAGCAGTTGAGACCTTTAGCAGGTCCAAGCGTGTGATTGACTTGTCATCACTTACTGACAAGCAATCCAAATTTCTCGTAAGTAATTCATTGCTTGTTTTGCAGGTCATCTGCAGTGCTTAAAGTCTCAATTTGCCCCCTCATTGTAGGTACTGCTTTAAAGGACACTGAAACGTTCAGGTTTACGGTGTAATGTGGGGGTGGTTCAGGGCATCTGCCGTACTCTAGGAAAAAGTATATAATCCAAGTAGATGCCAAAAAGTTTGCATAGTATTGTTAAGGCTTTTTGTTTTTTGTTTTTTTTGCTGAGGAAATATTCTAGACAAGCTAGGTTCTATATATATTTTTGCAATGTTGCAAATACATTAGCGCTAATGTTGTAAGAATGAGCATACTTCAATAATATGTTGGTCATTATGAATGCGTGACATTGGTCGGGAAGCTGGAATTGGCTGTGTTGGTTTATTTGTTGAAGTGGCACGAGTACTGGTATGGTATACCTTGCCTTGGTACTGCAGCTGACACTGAGGCTAACATGATTTTGTGATGTTTTCAGTGTGAAGTTAGCCTCATAGCTGTATTACACACACCTACAGGCATAACTCGTTAGCAGAATTTTAATCCTGCAGCATTCTCTTTGCTGTGCTTTGTTATGTTGGTCTGTATGGTTATGTTGATTGCACAAGTGTTGTGGCCCTATCAAATCCAGCAAATTTGCTTTACAGAGCTCGTCTGGACTTGTGGATGTTGTTGGGTGAGTGCACTAGTGCCTGTAGCGTTGGCCACCTGCGTTGAGCTGCTATAGTATGCTCTTCTTATTATCTCTTTATTTAGGACATTCAAAGACTGCACTGAATTGGCCAAAAAGTTGTCTGCCCAATTTGTCAAGGAAGGTAAGTAGCTTTGCTTAAATTGAGTATCCTGGAGTTTGTCGTATTTGGTGCTTTAAGATGACCAGTCACAGTTAACTAGATGCTGTTTCAAAAGGGGACAAGGAAAAGGTTTCACCTCATAAAAACACATTCTTGCAGTAAACCTTTATTTTTATCCCATCAGTGAATGCGACAGGAGTGAAACCAAGGAGGTTATATTTTTTCTTTAACCTCCTTGTGTGAAACTAAATCTTACATGTGCCGGTGTTTCAAGATGCTGTTGTTTGATGCATGCCAAATGTGGTTCATGTTGAAAGTTAAGCGCAAGATGTATGCAAAGTACCACTGTTTTTAAAAACTGTTAATGGCCGGAGGTTTCACATTTGAATAGCTATAAAATTCCTGACTGGATATAACAAATAGCATGGCGACTCTGCTGTCATGGAAATGGTTTGGTTTGGTTTACGTGGGTTTAACGTCCCAAAGCGACTCAGGCTATGAGAGATGCCGTAGTGAAGGGCTCCGGAAATTTCGACCACCTGGTGTTCTTTATTGTGCACCGACATCGCACAGTACATGGGCCTCTAGAATTTGGCCTCCATCGAAATTTGACTGTTACGGCCGGGATCGAACCCGCGTCTTTCGGGCCAGCAGCCGAGCGCCTTAACTACTCAGCCACCGCGTCGGCTCATGGATACGGATTTGTTTCCTGTTTCACATGCATCGTATACAGGAGAATGGTGCTTAGTTTGTCTGCTTTCTGCTCTGCTTTTCCTGAAATTAAGCTTGCTATAATTACGCAGCTTGTTGGGGTTGGGGGCTGTTATACTGTCACTATTTGGAAATGCGTAAAAAAAAAACTGTTGCGGCTGGTTGGTTACTGACTGAACTGTGCTCTCTTTTCATCAAGGCTGTACTCAGCAGGATTTGGAAGCAGTGAAATTGCGCGTGGCAGCTTTAAGGGCTACACTACGACGACTGCAAGAACAAAGGTTAGTTGCTGTATTCATTTAACGAGGCTGACACATATGCGCACTTTGTGTAAGCCTGCTTGTGTGTGGAGTTTTTTGTATTTTTTTTATCTTGCTGGTAAAAAACGTGGCATGGTACCATGAAATGCATGCTGAAAGGCATGAGCAAAAAAGCCGTATTCGATGTTTAATTTGTGCCAGGCAGCAAAGTCCTAAATTAATGACGTGGCAGAAAATGGAATTTTATGGAGCTGAAAACTAGTTGTTACGGCAGTGATAAGGCATCAATTTACTTTTTTTTACATGCTGTGTTTTTATTTTGCCAAAATTCCAGTAACTTCAATTCTCAAAGGTGGAATTCTTGAAAAGTTTACTATGCTTGTATGTGGTCCACAGGTTCTTGCTTTGAGAGTGTTGAGGCCATTTAAGCGAAAAACCATAGACCACGTACAGGCCTAGTAAAAACTTTTGACATCGTCATAACCTTGCCTTACTAACTGAAACATCTGTGTGCACTCTTTTTTGCATGGACATTTTTGGTTGAGGAAGTTCAGCGAGATCACCAAAAATAGCGGAGGTTTCTCAAAGATAGCAAATTTTACGTGCATGCCTTTCTGTTGCTTTATTTACGAGTTGCTGTTGTGCCAATTTATGCGTTCAGGGTATTGTGTGCTGCAGCACAAACCAGCAACAGCTTGTAGACCACCTTTTGTATTTGTAGAGCCTGTACAGGCAGACTATTTATGCATTACATATGAGTTAGCATTGTGTTACAGGTAGTTCAGATTTGTGATGCAAAAAAATCTTTGTAGTGTTTGATTGTTGTGCCTGTGCTTTAGAGTTTCCGAGCTTTCCAGCAAGAGGCCAAAAGTATGTGTTCATCAGATATTCTTTTGATGCACCTGTAATTTTTACGCCGTTAGGGTTTCATTAAAAGTCTCAATTCTTGCTGTAACAGGGAGACCGCCAAGGCAATGAAAGCAGAAATTGATCAGCGCCTGTCTGCTGGTTGCAAGAAGCCCTTTGTGGTGCTGAATGATAAGGTAAATGTGAGCTCATTTTTCAGACTTGACAGGGACTGAGGTACCAGATTTGTTGAATATTCGTGCAAGTTGGTGGCGATTTGATAACACAAACCAAAACTGGGTGCAAGACACACGAAAAGGCAACGCAAGCACTTTTCATGAGCTTGACATTGCCACATTAGGCTTGGGTTGAGACCAGCATTTTCAACGCCAAGTCCGCCAGAGATAGGCAGGGATTTAGTAGTGGGCAAAATAAGTGAAATTACACATGAATGACTTGTTCGTAATTTATATGAAATAATGATGAAATAAAAAGCAACTGCAAACGTTCCCTCCCTTTTTTTTTTAAAAGCTTCTAGTGTTAGAAGATGCAACCTGTGCAAATTCAGATGCACATAAAAATTAAGAGGCCCGTGGATGTCGAAATGTTTTTGTTTTTGTCTCCCTTTTATTCCAGGATGTGCGTGCTTTTTTGGGGGGGGGGGGGATTTCAACCTGATGTCTGTACAAATGTGCCAAGCAAAAGATATGAATGCATTTGCGCTTACTCTGTCAGTCAATCAGTGAAAGAATTTGAACTTTTGTTGCACACAACACAATTTCGGGCATCTTTCTCCAGAAGTGTACTTTCAATTTACCAAGATAAGGAACTCATTTTCATTCAAAGACAATAATTGTAAGCAAAGGGGTGTTCGTCGTTGCTGATCTTGATGGTTCTCTTGAAAGAAGTTGACCTTAAGTGCCTGTAACCTGGGAGAAATACAGAGATGTCTTTTTTTTCTTTTAATGTGAATACTTTGGGAACATCACTGTGGTGACAGTAAATTTCATATTAAGCTAACTTTACAAGCTGTTCAGAAAGAAAGTTGCAACGAAATGCATAATTGCACCATTTTTTTTTGGCTTGAAAGAAAGTAATCCAGGTGTTTTTTTTTCTTTTCAAATATATTTTGTTCAGGAAAAAACAAGTTACTTTTACATGGAGCAGAGCATTCCTGTCGTCAGCAATTTTTAAATAAGGCGATATGCAATAAAATGTAAGGTTTGCACATAGCGGTTTTAAACGCAACACTTTTCTATAAACAAGAAATGTGTTTTGTTGGAAAGGCAAGGCCATGTTCGTGCTGCTGGCGATGAAAGGTGCCAAATGTACCTTTTGTGTCTCAACTAAAAATGCCATCCAGACATAGCCAGCCGATTTTAAATGACAGTGCCCCAAGCATTCCTCATGTCTGAATAAATAGTTCTGTATGTAGACAACAGTGCCTTGTTGATAATATCCCACTTTCTTCAGGAAGCGAAACTATTGCAGGAAAGGAACCACAGAGCAGTATGTTGTGCTTTAGCAACAATGAGTTTGTGCTGTATATTATGAAAACAAAATTTACTTTTTTCACTTTGTTAAAAGCTAGGATGTGGAATATGTATGCTGCATGTTATAGGTAAACCCTAACGCTGTCCTGGGCTTAACTTCAGATTGATCTTTTCACTAGACTGCTTGCAGAAATTAGTTGCACGAAATGTTCAGTTCTGGGTATTTTGTACTTAAAAAAAAATTATTTTAGCTGAAATGATATGCACAGTATACCAGATTTTAAAGTCTTCCACTGTCACATCACCTACTGCATCAAATCGTGGGGTGCATGTATGCTTTTGCACTTACCAAGGCAGAGCTGTTACAGTTTTAGCATTCTCAGGCACAAAGCATTATTCACTCAGCTTCATGATGATTTCACGATTAATGCCCTTTTACTTAGCTGGAAAGCACACAAGTGCAGCATTACTACAAGAAACGTTCAATACAAATGTTGCCTCAATGTCCAGGATGTCTGTGCACTCTTTATGAAGGGTTTGTGGAACATTTCCAATAAATGAGGTATCCATCTGGGAAAAAGGCAGTTGTCCAGGCAGTCCGCATTTGTGGCACTCCAATTTTTGGAGTGCACATGTGGTGCGGCTGTTCAGAAGAAGGGTGAGAAAGGAAGTTAGAGGAGGACTAAAGGCTTCGTAACTACCACCCCACTCTTTGGTGGGCACCTGAGCTATCTCCAGTTTGCTACTAGCATAGTTATTGCCTGCTGCTTACACAAAAGCAAGCAATGTGTGGTTTTTAACCTCAGTTGCATCCACTATTTTGTGTCTGCCTTTTCAGGACATTGACGAGATGTGCAGGCCTGCAGCACAGCCAGCTACAGAACCCGATGTGGAGGAGTTTGTGAATGAGCTTTTGGCTGTACACAGGAGACAAAACAGAAACCAATAGTTATTTCCTCCTTTTTGTCCAACTAAGATGCTTGGCAGTATATTTTTTAACTTTAGCGTAAGCATTTTGTGCAGAGAGATGGAGAAGATGAAGACTCACATTTCCTCATGTTGTTTTACTTGTGGAAGTACCATGATGTGCTGTGCACATGCCCAACAAAGCCATCAGCACAGATACAGGTTTCACTCAACACACCGCTGCTTCAGTCCACACTGGGTCACAAGCACAAGCCTTGGTACAACAGACATGCTGTAAATTAGCAGCACTCACTAAGGCACTCCATTGTTGCAAGACAGGATGGCATTTTCAAGTGAACAAAAGATTGCAAAGTGACGGCCACTGGCAATCGCGTGCAGAAAAACTTGCACAGCCTGGCTTTATTAGCAGGCTTCCCTGAATTATAAGTTCAGTGCTTCAGCTGGCTAATGCTGAACTGCTGAATGCAAACAAGTGGAACGTGGTGTCTGAACGTTTGACACTGCATTGCTGTTGTGGGTAATAACTTGTGCCAACATAGACATCAGGGCTTGAATGTGCTTTGGTTTTTCTAACAGTCTCCAACAGACCACTGAATTTTCCTCAGTCATGTGAATGTGCTAAATATGGTTCTATCCAAGCAGCCATCTGGAGCCGGTTTTGTGGAGTTTGATTTTTCTGTTTTCATGGCATGGGGGGGGGGGGGGTACAGAGTGAGAAGGCAGTTGAAGAACTGCAGCCAGTTTCTCCAAATTTACGTCGTCGGCGGGAGAAAGGGAGATGCATAACTGATATGTGACCTTTAGTCCAGCCTCCTTTCTACCCACAATACTTGCGATGACTTCTGCATAGTGGGTGCAATCTCTACAGACCTTGAATACAAGCAATCTGGACTGTCTTTCCAAAGCAAGTGCCTCTGCAAACTACAGAGGATTCAAAAAGAGGAACCATAAGCCCACTGGACTCAGTATTTCATCATGGTCACTACCCACTGAACTGCGCCCATGATATGGTGAATCGCTTAGCCATTAACGCAACGTTTACTGATGTGGCATGCAATATCAACTTGACTGCGTCTTTTTTTTCTCAATTGGTGTGCCATTTGTATTAAGCCCAACTTTCATGTCGCAGACTTGCTGCAATAAACTCCTTTTCAAGCAGGACAAGACTGACACCTGTTTGCGGTATGCATTATGGGAGCTTGAAAAATAACTACTCTAAGAAAAATATACAGATGTTCCAAGGCTGACTTCTGCCAGGTGCACCACTCAAATGCCGAACATTTTCTTGATGGGTTCTGATGTGCAATGCAACAAGAAGAAACATGCCTTTTCAACAATGGGTCATGATAACAGCGTTTACAGTACAAGCTGCGGATAGGATAACCACACTGGGAGTTAATTAATCCAAAGGGGCAATATGATGGCAAACCAATTAAATCTCTATGCATTTCCCAGAAAAGAAGTAGACCACTTTTCACAATGTAGATCTGCACTCAACATTAACATGCATGCAGTACTCGCAATGGTCACGTAAAACTTATTCTTTCACACTTCAGAAACATAGCGATACCTGTTGGCACTATGTGATGTACAAAGAAGTTTTCTACATGCCATATGATGAGATGCCTGCAAATTGCATTCAAATCGCCTTGCCACACAGGCTGCAACAGTGACAAATTGTGTGATAATTCTAACATACGTGGGCTGTAAATATACATTCACGAGATATTTTTCAGATATGGGTGCAGAAAACAGTTGATTCTTGTGATGAACGCCTTGGTTTTTGTTTATACGAGATGTACGATTCACACATAAGGAAAACTAAAAACGCTGAACAGAATAACAGATACTGCTTGAACAAATGTGACAAGGTGAAAATGTGTCTGTACTTATTTAATAATATAATAAAAGGCCCTTCTGGTGCACCTAAACTTGCTTAATTTAGATTGTTTTAAAAAGAAATTGAGGTTCACCTTCAAGTCGCATGTCAATGTGACCAAGTCTGTAGTTCAGTCGTGAAAAATTTCAGAAAATCCCTTATTTCTTCAAAAAAATATTGTGCTTTTGTAGCCAACATTTAAAACACCATTGCTGACGAAGATGAAGGGGCAGCTAAAGGTGCACATCACAGCACTTCTGGAGCCAACGAACGTGCTGCCATCATTCTCGTAGAATGGTGTTAGAAAAATCAAATGAAGAATAGAATGGCACAATGTGCTCTCTCGTTATTGCTGTGCAGGCAGAAGCTCGGATATTGGAGCTTAGTCAACCTGAAATGACACTTTGAACAAGATGGTGCAGGACTAACTGAAGGACTCAACTTGTGGAAGTCGTACCTGAAGCCGATAAACGGTAGCACACTTGGTTCGCGGTGTGTGGCATGCGAGCCAGATATGCTCATAACGGATTTATCTCTGCTGATGCCACTGTCACATGGAGCATAAGTGTCATTTGCAACTAGTATTTGGTTTCTCAGTAAATGTTTTCTTCAATGCAAATGCAATGATCATTGTTTAAAAATAAACCCACAACGTGACAATAGGCAGTTCATCAACAACACCGTCGAAGCAGTCAGTGAATGCATTTGCAGTCTGTCCATTCAAATGTTGCGTGTACGCTTGGCCTTGAAATTTTAGTGAGTGCTGTGTTTTTGTGTAAATGCTCAGTGGTACTCATTCCCTGTATCGTTTACATCACTTCATTGGCATTATTGTTCTGTTCCTCTCAGATTCCAATATTTTGAGAATGTTGTTACCATAATCTGCAACACTGGCATCATGCTTTGTACTTTCTACTATCTCTTACAGCATGCAGATGCCTTTAAAATATCCGAAATGAAACCTTTCAACGCTGCTTCATTCATCTCTCGCGTTAAAGAGGCCGGTAAATGCACTACTGGCTTCCTCTCCTTTATGCACTAAAAGGAGGCACCGAAGACAAGGTACAAAATTACAGCAGACTTGAAGCTAGTGTCTTGCTTCGTAAATCACCACCCTGCTAAAGGCGGGTATTCTTCTAACAATAATGTTTCATACCAGATTAGGACGTGTTTGCAGGTACAATGTGGCTTAAAGGGCCAACTTCTTATTAGCTGTGTGTGCCAGCAGCACCAAAGAAAGTGTTCCAAACCATTTCATGAAATGCTGCATTCATAGTGGAAACAATTTATGTTCTAGAGTCAGGTGTAGGTCACGCCAAGGATGCTTTAATTCGCCCTCTGCCGCCTAGGCCATATGCGAAGCTGAACTCACCGGTACTGCTCGAACAGCTGCGTACGCAAAGCCTGACGCGTACAACCTCACCGTCGATGAAATGTTGTTGCATCGCATTCGTGCGCTGAGCACAAAGTGGGTCTAACAGAGCATCTTCTAAACTGCTGCGTTTCAATCAGGATGAAACAATTCAGCAAACAAAACTGATCTGTGAGCAGCAACTCGCACAGTTTGAAAAAAGCTGGAACCTGAGGCACCAGATGTGAAAGACAATCTTGGTTAAAAGAGCGTATACCTATAATGATCGAATGATAGCCCATCTCCCGCGGTTTCTACGAGGCTTCAAATTTCCAGCAGCACGAGGTAACGTGAACCCGAACAGCTGTGGAGCATAATCGAGCGTACCGAGGGCGTGTGCTTGCTGATAACTGATACGGCCCAAGCATGCCACTCTGTATACGTGCTTCGGGCAAAGAAACCAAACATATGTTCACGTTGCTGCTTGTGTTTCGCTTCTAGATTTTTTTGTTTTTTTAAGTTTAGTTTTAAGCATTCGACGGACACCGCTTTCCTTAAACGAGATCAATCACCTGCTTACAACGTTTGACATAAAACGTTTCTTAACATAAAATTAATAAATAGCGACTACAAAGTTTCCTCTGGCTATTACATCGCGTATACAAATCAGAAATGGATTATATACCCTTCAGTTTGTGCCGTAACACGAGACACGTGACAGCTTGAGCAAGGCACAGCTTTAAAATTGGCAGCTGTGTAGGCTTTTATTTGGCGCTCTCGCACCCCTCTGAATGCATTAGACACAGTGCTCGCTTGACCGCACTCATTCAATGTATTAAGATGTTGCTCTAAACTTCAAAGTTACAGTCGTAGTGCATATGCGCTGAAGGGAGCTGCTAGCACCATCAATTAAGCGGTTACTTAGGCAGAGATATAAAGGGACGTCCCTCCAACTAAGAAGAGTTGTTTCAAGCAGGCGAACGTGATATATTAATCGATATCAAGAGCCCGTGCCAGCTGCGCCCTAGAAGCTCCAGCAAAACAAGGAAGGCCCCCAGCACTGGTGCTGCCCTTGCGGCCGCGCCGTGCGTAAAAAAAAAAAAAAAACCGCGCGCGGCGCGCCGCCAGCGCCAAGGTGCTGGCCGCGAAACGCTGGTATTCTAGCGCACTAGAATACTGGACAGTGGGGCAATGTTACAGTGAACTAGAAATACTTTAATAGTGTTACGACCGGCGGCGAAGAGCGGCATAGAGTTTCTTACTATTAATAGTAAGAAACCTGTGGAGAGCGGACCGCTTTTCCGATGACCTCCACCGGCTCCCCAGGGAGGGCGCTGCGTGCAACTTGTATGTAGGGTGCCTCGATGTGCGCCCGCTCTCCGTTTAGGGTGAGGACAACCGCGTCGTCTGCTAGCGCGGCAGCCATTTTCTTGCATCCGAGGGTCGCGAGGCGCGCGTTTGCTGCGTGACGCGCCTAGATAGAGATGGCCCCACTTGCAGTGGGAGCTTGAATTGGACATTACCTTTGGTAATCAATCCTTTTCTAGTTTGGATGAAGAGTAAGAGTGAAGATTCGTTGATGCTTTCGCTACTTCGAGACGATTAGCGAAATTATGGCGGGTATCTGTGCTTTGGTTGGGCAACTGCTCGCCGTCGTTGTCATACCTGCGCCGTGAACTTGCTGTCATTGCGCTTGTGCGTGGATATAGCGGAAAGAAAGTGAAGTACGCCAAATGAACAGCTGCATATTCAAGTACGAACGCATGGCATGCTTACGTCCATTTGCAGTATTATCCAATGGTGGCAAACTGTGTCATGCATACACTATGCAATTAAAACATAAAGACAGGCCCACGCAAGAACGATTATTTAATACCTTAAAGCACAGATACAATATCTACAAAATAATTACGAACGACGATTCACTGCAAGTATAACGCAGCTTATGATTCTTGCGCTTAAGTTTCTCTCACGCTTATGTGCATGCGCGCGAAAAGTTCACACTCATTGCAGCGTCTTTAAGGAAGCCTGACACCAGCACAAGTTTTGCTTCCGTGACCACCAGCACGTGTGGCTGGGTAGTGACGTAAATGGATGCGTAGCCGCAGTCGTGTGTAGGTGGCTATCAGCATTTTGCTTATTGCTTCCTTGTGATTTGCGCATGTGTTCAGGCACGGGCGGTCTACCTTCGTAAAGTATTTTGTGAGAGATTTCAGCGGGGACTTCATCGTGTGTTTTTTGTTCTTACACCATGCGACAGCGCCTGTGAAGTATTCCTCATAGTTCTTGAGAGTGCGGATCACTTCACTGCTCAGATAAATCAAGTTCCGTCCATCACTCACATACTCCTTGAGAACTGTGAAAGCGACATATTCATTGCTTACAGTTCCGATGAGGGCATCCTTGCACTGGGAGCAAGATACGGACATTAAGATGCTTTTCAGTATGAAGCCTCCAAGGTAATATAAAATGGAACATTCCGTTGACGTCAGCTCTTCAATGAACAAAATCTCAGAGTCGTCTATTTCTTCAGGCAAATTTTCTGAGCACTGCTTCTTTGCTTGAGAAAGGAGGTCGACGAGGTACTCTGGATGATCAAGCTCATAGCTTGTTGTTCGCGGTGTATGCAGAAACTGGCTCACACTCAAAAGCCTCATATCGCAATTTAAATCATACGCCGTCGGCACCGGCTTCATTAGGCGTACAACCGAAAAAAAGATTTTCGAGGCAGTCTTGAAGCAGCCTGCTTGTTAAGAAAAACTCGTAGCGTTCACTGCCCAGGAAAACTTCTTGGAGGCGAAGAACAACTGTCGTGGAAATAAGCAGGCCAGCTTGGGATGGTTTCCATTGAGAGGTGGCGCCCATGTTCATCCCTTGTATTGTTTCTGCTGCCAGGCGCAAGGTTTTCAGAGCAGAGTAATATTTCTCCATGTTTCGGTGGCTTAAAGCTAAAGTGGGATGGCGTGATGACATGAGGGCATACCACTTTGATAACAGATCCAAGAACAACGCTGTTGTTTCGGCAGATGGGTCAAGCAGGCCTTCTTTCACCAAATAGCCGGTGCAGCTTCTCTGAACAATTGAAGAGCTACTCCAACCTTCATTTTTGTAAAGTGGCCGGAGCTGAAATGACTCTCCGATAGGACAGGGGCTACTTTAAGTTCCCTCTCTGCGTCATAGTCCACCACTGCCTGGACATGCTCCAGTTTCACGTTAGGTGATGAAAGGTTGTTTTCGAGCACGATGGCATCGCTCAGTGCAAAGACTTTGGAGCTTAAAAGTTGCCCTCGTAGGTTTTTAAACACATGTGCTGCATCAGCAGTGAAAAAAAGCTCTTTACCGTCCAAACGTGTATGCGGTATTGAGCACACTGTGGTAGAATTTCTGTGGCTCGAAAATCCTAATTCTCGCCACATTGCTCGATTCGCTGATCCCATGTCACATGTGACAGCACGGACTCTGAGGGAGATCTGGCCACAGCGGTGGACGATGTCGAGTACATAGTCTTTGAGCAGGGCACCTTCCACGTGATTGCCAGTGAATTCATAGCCGATGACCTGCTTCCACTGCTGATTGATTCCTCCCAACACGAATACCAAAGCGTGATTGGCGGGCTCATCAGGCTTCGAAGGAAGTGTTATACTTCCAAGGAGGGCATCTTCACCTCGGTACAGTTCAAACGCTGTAGCAATTTCCATCTCGTCTAGAAACAGCACGCAGTCTTTTTCCACGTTTTCTATAGTTTCAGCCTTACACTTCATGACGTCAAAAACTTTTTGAAGAATTCCTGGAAGGAACTTCAGTCCCTAGATCCTCTGTGCTAACGTTTTGCTGGACGAAAGAGGGCAACCCAACTTCCTCAATGTCTCATATCCGGTCGTTCCGCAAGCAAACTTAATTTGCAACCCTTGCTTAACCATCTCCGCTGACCACATGTGACCCTGGGTGCTATTTTTAGAAATAGCGTAAATTTGGTCTGCATTCAAGAACCGTGTATTTTTTGCGAAATTATCACCCTTGCTTTCATGCTTTTGAACTTGCTTTTTGAGCTTTTGGATTGTGTTCTTAGCAATTGTGTGATGTTCTTGAAGCGTGGCGTATTTTCTTTCCATGTCTAACAACTGCTTTTTCAACTCAGCAGAATCCGTTTGTGTCTCACTAGCTGTGGGTGTTTCGTCTGTCGAGCTTGGACTTCCGACGTTCAAAGATTCTACATCTGAGCTGTTGACTTGGAGGTTGACCGATGACGTATCCTGTGATACCATGTGAGTTGACTCGGCGAGGAAATCTGCCTCTGATGCGGTGTAGAATCCTTCAGCGGGGTTGTTCACCTCCTTATTGACGGATGTGGGCACAGGCTGCGTTCTGTCTCTAGGTGATTTTCGCTTCCTTGGAGCAACTGGAAGCAGAAAGATGTACAAACCAATGATCAAACTGAGCGTTAAGCAACGGGAAAATGCAGTAATCACGGAATATGGAAAATCAAGACAAAGAGCAAAGCGAAAACAAGGCGTGACCAGCGTCTCGGCATTTTTTTTAGTTTTTAGTTTTCCACACGACAAAATATAAGGGTTGGGGCCAAAAGGTGCACATAGGTACTTTACTTGTTCTCCTCTCCCTGAATTATTTTGTGTCGCCTTGATTAATTACATTTGTATTAAATAAAGAAGGCGACCGAGTCTGTCTTTTCAAGTGGAAATGGGTTAAGTGGGTGTTTGAGATGAAGGTTGTTGCGTGAGCCGATCGACAGTAGAATTGAATAAGTGGAAGGTTTCTTCTCCATAAGAACTTGAGAAGCAGAATGGATACATACATACATGAGCACATAACGTGTTAAAGGCGAAATAAGTCACCCATGCCGGGCCAGCGGCTCAAATGCCATTCAAATGTTTCCGAGCGACCACCACTTTGTTAGCAACGAATGTATGCACTTATACAGAATCAGGCAGTGAATCGAATGGGAAACACCTACCCTTGAATGGGAAAACCGTTTGTACTGCATTCGGCATCAGCTTCTTCCATCCATCTACCCGGTTTTGTTCAAAACAGGATTCTTCAAAGTGAGCCTGGACCAAAAAAAATGTGTTGCTAATTTAAATGCTTTATTCCCCGGCAAATAAGATTAAATTACGATAAATAAAGAAAATCAAACAAACGCACATCATCACTCATATAGGCTCATATCCGCACACATGCACAAAATAGAGATTACTTCACACTCATTTTTTTTTGTTTTCATTTCCATGAGCTCCTTCCGTGACATATGATAAACTAGAATAAATGTCTTGAATAACATAGTGCGAACAAAAGTATAAAAGATCTGAATTTGATGCAACGCGGAGAAACACAAGCTTAACCCGTCGTATGCTTTTTTGCACTCCGGGATTCACTTTTCGCACTGCTATATGCGCCTGTCAAATTAAGCGGGCAGCGATGGCTTTTTGTGAAGGAAGCGTGATGCACTGCTGTTCAAGCTTCGTGGCCGAGAAAGATCGTAATACTTTTGCAAGGCTGGGCCTTATTTCGTGATGCGAAGTGAAATGAACGGAGGCGTAAATGCGCCGGAGGTTCCATATCGCCCCAAGCTCTAATTAAGAGACTACGTCCGTTTGCAGCGATCAAATATCAAAAGGCTGAAAAAGCATGATATGGAGCCTCCGACAGGAACACAGAATCGCACGTCTGGTTATCAGAAAGAGTCACACAGACAAGCTGACATAAGCCCCAAAATAAATTCAGCCCTGCAGAGAAGTCCGGTACTTACGCTGCATATGCAGGAGTAGTTCGTCGGCTGCCACTTGTCCCGCTTCACTTTCACAGTTCATAGAAGAAGTCGTTTTTGGTCTCCAGGAAACGAAAACATCCTCCAGCCATTTTTAGCGCTGTTAGTGCACTGGGGAACGCAGCACCCAGGCATTCTGCAAAGAGACTGTATGAAGAATGCCGCTTTCCGTGTCTAGCGTGGGAGTCAGCGGGACGGCGGGAGCGGAATGCAAGAAAATGGCGGCGGCGCCTCCCGAGAACCGGTTTTGGCGGCGACGACCCCTTCAAAGAGTGGCACCACCCTCAGCGGAGAGCGGGCAAGCATCGAGGCACCCTACTTGTATGTAGGGTGCCTCGATGCGCCCTACTGGTATGCTACGTTGGCCGCCCGACGAGTAACGGGTTCTGTGTTACCGGGGCTACATTGGAGCTGCGCGGTTCTGTTTTCAGCTATTTTCGCTTCCGATGCAATTACTAGTATATTTAATAGAGGGGCTACTTATTCTCGGAGTTTGAATTGATCACTGTAAGTTTGGATGCTTTTCTGCAGATGCCGTGCAGGCATGGGAGCTGCGCCTGGAAAGGAAATGGCGCAGTATATGTTTCACATAACGGCGGACACCTGAACCGCGCCGTAAGTGAAGGGATAAAGGAGGGAGTGAAAGAAGAAAGAGGTGCCGTAGTGGAGGGCTCGGGAATAAGTTCGACCACCCGGGTATCTTTAACGTGCACTGACATCGCACAGCAAACGGGCGCCTTAGCGTTTCGCCTCCATCGAAACGCAGTCGCCGCGGTCGAGTTCGAACCGGGGAACTCCGTATCAGTAGCCGAGCGCCCTAACCACATGTGTGCAGTAGTTTCGTTTTCCAAAGCGCGTGTTCCTCGTTCCATGTCTGTGCCGTTCGTGCACCCCTTGTGGCTGCAAACGGCGTTGGGTTGAACGACCTGAGTTTTCGTGCAAGCATGGCTTGTTGGAAAAGAGGGAAGTATTACCCGCCTTATGCTCCTGTACATTTCGCTGACTGCAGAATGAAAGCCAGCTGTTGTGATGTTCGTGCCATGAGGAACTTGCCCGAACCCTCGCTTTTCTACGAGAGACTAGTTTGTGCGCACTAAGTGTTGGCATTCGCCATGTGCTGGCGCTGCGCTTGCAGATTTTGCCAAGAAAAACACAAATTAGGAAGCGCAAACACATTAAAGCAAGTCACGGCCGTGTTTATGCTAACAAGTACAACATGCGGGGATTTGCGTTGTGGGGTTTAATTGGGGGGATAAATACGTTCTCCCCGAATAATTGCGGCTGACACAGTTCAAAACCGCCAGACCCCACCCCGTGATCGCGTAGGCTACCGAGCGCTCGCCGACCACGGCGGGCCTTGCTCTGAAGGAACAAAGGAACGACACATTGGCTGACACAAACAGGCATTTATTGCTACAGTGTAGGGCTCCGGAATAATTTCGACCACCTGGGGACCTTTAACGTGCACTGACATCGCACAGCACACGGGCGCCTTAGCGTTTTGCGTCCATAAAGACGCAGCCGCCGCGGTCGGGTTCGAACCCGGGAACTCCGGATCAGTAGCCGAGCGCCCTCACCACTGAGCCACCGCGGCAGGGCAAGCTAAAAAAAATCGAAATATACTGATATGCGTCTGCGTAGCCGTCACATTGGACAACACACTGGCGACCAGTTTCTTTACATTCGCTATTCTTAAGTCTAAGGAGAGTATCGTGAATACCTCCACCCCCTCCTCTCCCGATTTCTGGTAGATTGTGTAGAAGGTCTGCGTTTGTCAATTGCCGGTTCGTGCGTGAATGAGCGTCAGGCTTCTAATACGAACAAATACACGCGAAACAGTTGTCGAATATTGACACTGATAAGCTTACAATTAGTGAAGCAAACAATAAAAAGTACCCTCCGACGTACTGGTGGTAACCGCGTAAGGGACACCCTTGTCCGCAAGCCATAAACTCTCCGAGGGTTCATCCCAGATTATAAGCTTCTCCTATTGCATGCACATCAATATTGTCGTACACACCTTATTAAATAATTACAGACCGCTTAGTGCCGCTATTGTAATAACTAGTCATCACAATGGTAACATCATCATTTTGGCTTTCCTGTCTCACAGGATTCTCAGGATTGTTTTTAACGGAAAAACTTCTTAGTCGTTTTTTTTTGTTTTTTGAGGTCGAGCAGCCGATCTCAAGCTCAAAATTTGAGGTCGAGGTGAGGTTGAGTGAGGTCACCAGTGGTCTCTGCAAAAATGAGGTGAGGGCGTCTCAGGAGAACTCAACGTCAACTGGTGATGTTGCGGCTGAGCGAGGTCGGAAAATTGTTTTTTTTTTAGGTTAGGTGAGGTCGAGATTTTTTAGGTCAAATGCCCGCCTATGGCGAACAGCCGCCAGCTTTCCCCTCTAGTGTACAGCAAGAAACTCTATGGCTATAGCCGTACCGCCGCCCGGAAAACTGGTGCATAGCAAGAGAAGAAACACGAAAACTTACGGATGAATCAAGAAAGTTACCAATGATATGGTTGGGGTATCGGGACCGAGGTCTTCACCGCATGACGATGAACTCTGCAGACGACGGAGGGAAGCCTTCAGGAGGGTTGGTAAACTTGAAGGTTTATTTACATATTTACAAGAGAAGCCGGGAGACCAAAAGTCAGAGATGAAGTGCCGTGAAACCAGCCAAATCGCGACTTAGATACAGTGGATATTCCCTAGGCACTTAGCTAGGGAAACCGGTGGCTGATCAAGCGTCCAATGGGCAGACACACTCTTCATAGTCTCTTCCCTAACCCCGTGACCGCTCCGCCCCCACGAACACGTGCACAGGCGATAAGGAATCCTGGCGCCTTGAGGTCCTGGAATGCTGTTTCCGACCGGTTGAACAGGTGCATAAGTTCGTTGGCTTAGCAGGCGGTGATCTCCTCCGTGGGAAAGAGGCGCCCTGGAATGTGGTTTCCGACGGGTTGACCATGTGCATAAGGTCGTTGGCTTTGTAGGCGGTGATCCCCTCCGTGGAAAGATGCGTCCTGACGGCCCCGGGCATTCCAGAGGGTAAGATGAATCAGCCGTGTCCGCCCCCGCTTTGTCAGGCCGCGCAAGTGCAAGCGAGCGAGGCGGGTCCGGCGCCTTTGTTCGGGTCTTTCTGCCGGTCCACGTGAGGGCGCAGTTCAGGAGAAATGCCGCATTCCATACCCCGGACGAAGGGATGAGAGGCCTTTCGTCACAGCTCACCGTCGCCAGGAGCCGTTCCTAATCCTCTTCTCAGGACGACAGCACCTTTGGTCAAACATAGTTCGATGGCGCCTGCCGGGTTCGTCTGTTCCCGCTGTCGGGGCCTCCGATCACAACAATCCGTCCGCCGCCAAGACGCCACGAAGTGGTTGCAGCTGGTCGGTGCACCACGAATGGGCGTCAGAGTCCCAGTCGGCCTCGTAGTAGTCAGTCCACTTGACCTGCACAGCTGGCAAGGGTCCTCAACGGAGCATTAGCGATCAGATCTGAGCTCAGCCCCTACCTCCGGCTAGGCAGCACGCGGCCAGCCTCAGAACATTGCCAGGTCTTTAATACAGAGCAATATGGCTGCAAATTTTGGATGACTTAACCCTCGCCAACAGCTCACGCCCGGAAGTCTGCTGAACCAAGACTAGTTCCTCTTTGTTTTTCATTTTTTTCGCAAAAGACATGCGTCTGAAATTTGGTAAGAAACCTTTTTTTTCGGCAATGAGGTAGGTACGGAGAAGCAAGAGAAAAAAAAACAAAACAAAACCAAAAATGATACGGTAGCTTTTCTCGAGCATTAGGGCATTTTACGCCAGATTACGCAGGAAAGCTACGACTGAGACCGTCGGCATTCCCGTTTTCCCGCCCTTTTCGGTAGCGGTAGCCCGACTGAGTCACTGGTAGAGGACCGACTACGTCCACCACCAAACGACGGAAGGGTTCGCTAATCACGGGCACTAGCTTCATCGGAGCCTTCCTTAAATCCCCTGGCTTTCCGACACGCTGACAGGTGTCGCAGGACTTTACAAACTGCTCGACATCCCTGAAGCAGCCAGGCCAATAAAACTCCTGTAGAAGCCTAGCTTTAGTTTTCTTCACTCCGAGGTGGCAAGACCAACCCCCACCATGGCACAATTTAAGGATGCCTGCGCGGTATTTCTGCGGCACCACGAGCCGATCAAACTGGACCCCCTTTGAGTCCTTGTACTCGGCGTCGCATCTGTTCCTGCCGCGAGCCTCTCCGCTCGTCTCAGAAGCATCGCCTCCTGTTTTTGCCCCTGCCTGACCCGTCGTGGGAGAGCCTTCGTTCTTCCTACGATTTACTTCAGCTGCAATCTCGCGAGCCTTCGCACGAGTGAGCGCCTGGACGGTTCGATCGCCGAAACTACGACCCTCTTCTTGGAGCATCTGCTCCGACCGACTTGAAAAGAGGTACGGAATTTTTTCCGGCAGATTCGGTGATACCGCTGCCTCCGTTTCAAGAACGCCAAACGGGCCCTCTATTCTAACTCGTGCGATCGGCAAGCACGCGCTATTCTCTTCGGCCACCTGCCTAATCCCTGCACATTCCCCAGTAAAATCAGCTGCGTTCACGTACGTGGGGTGGATTACGTCCATGGTGGCCGCGGAGTCCCTCAGAACCCGGCACGGTTTTCCATTAACCTGCATGTCTTTCAGGTATGGCTCTAGCAGGCGCATGTTCTCATCGCCCGCCTTCACCAAGGAGAGAACGATTTCCTGCTTCCTGCAAGCGCGGGCGAAGTGACCGGGCTCGTGACAACGGAAACACACTGGTTTTTTTTTTGGCTTCAAAAGCCTTATCCCTCTCTTTTTCGGTCGCCTCCTTTGTGGGGTTGCTTGATTTTGCTTTGTGGCCCTCGTTCCGCTCCCAGTTGCGGCTTGCTGCCCCTCCTGTCTGGATCCGTGGAAATTTTTTTTCTACTTTGGGGCTTACGGTGGCACGCGCATCCTCTGCTACGCGCTTGGCATGGAACTCTTCGGCCAGCTCTGCTGCACTTTCTAGGGTTTTATTTCCCGGCCTGTCCTGCACCCACACGCGCATTTCTTTCCTCAAAGAGCCAAAAAACTGCTCCAGGCAGATCACCTCTATTACTTTATCGTGAGTTCCGTAAGCCTGTTCTCCCTTTAGCCATTCCTTCAGGTCTGCCTTAAGGTGATACGCGAAATCCGGAAATGACTGATTAGGCTGTTTTCTGGCTTCCCTGAAGCGGCGCCAAAAGGCCTCTGCGGACAGGCGATACTTTTTTAGGAGTGCTGCCTTTACTTTAGTATAGTCTGCCGCCTCTTCTTTTGCCAGACGAGCGAGTACTTGGGCCGCCTCACATGGAAGAATGGTCAGAAGTTTCTGCGGACAAGACTCGGTCGGGAACTCGTAACTTTCACATGCCCGCTCAAAGTTCACGAGAAAGAGCCCTATGTCCTCTCCAAGTTTGTACGGTTGCAAGAGGTCCTTTATTTTTATTTTTGATGCTGCCTGGCTTGCCACTGTGTTCGGCACCTCTAGCCTAGTGCTTTCTGCCTGTGCAGCCTGAGCTATCTGTAGATCGAGCCGTTTTTTCTCGATCTCTCTTTCCTGCTCTTCGTGCTTCCTTTCGTGCTCCCTTTCGTGCTCTTCGCGCTTTCTTTCGTGCTCTTCGCGCTCCCTTTTTTCTTCATCCTCTCGCTTCTTTTGTTCATCCTCTCGCTTCTTTTGTTCCCTTTCCTTCTCCAACTCCTCCTTAATTAGCTCCCAACATTCTACTATCTCCTCCTCGTCCGCACCGAAATCCTCAATTGCCCTAATCAATTCAGGTTTTCTACGGATCGACCCACAATCAATGCCCAATTCCCCGCATACGAGAACTAGGTCTGGTTTGCGCAGCTTCTTCCAGTCCATGACTATTTAAGCAACGGCAAGTCTCTACTCACGTGGTCAGAGGAGCCCCGGCTGCCTCTTATACCAACCTTCGATTACCTAGGCTAACAAATTTCCAAAGTTGTAAAACCTGGCAATGCTCCAAGAGAAAGAACGCGCATTTACCATTACCAGAGTCAGGACCAGGCGCAGACCATCCCACCGCTGCCACCAGTTGATATGCTTGGGGTATCGGGACCGAGGTCTTCACCGCATGACGATGAACTCTGCAGACGACGGAGGGAAGCCTTCAGGAGGGTTGGTAAACTTGAAGGTTTATTTACATATTTACAAGAGAAGCCGGGAGACCAAAAGTCAGATGAAGTGCCGTGAAACCAGCCAAATCGCGGCTTAAATACAGTGGATATTCCCTAGGCACCTGGCTAAGGAAACCGGTGGCTGATCAAGCGTCCAATGGGCAGACACACTCTTCATAGTCTCTTCCCTAACCCCGTGACCGCTCCGCCCCCACGAACACGTGCACAGGCGATAAGGAATCCTGGCGCCTTGAGGTCCTGGAATGCTGTTTCCGACCGGTTGAACAGGTGCATAAGGTCGTTGGCTTAGCAGGCGGTGATCTCCTCCGTGGGAAAGAGGCGTCCTGGAATGTGGTTTCCGACGGGTTGACCATGCGCATAAGGTCGTTGGCTTTGTAGGCGGTGATCCCCTCCGTGGAAAGATGCGTCCTGACGGCCCCGGGCATTCCAGAGGGTAAGATGAATCAGCCGTGTCCACCCCCGCTTTGTCTGGCCGCGCAAGTGCAAGCGAGCGAGGCGGGTCCGGCGCCTTTGTTCGGGTCTTTCTGCCGGTCCACGTGAGGGCGCAGTTCGGGAGAAATGCCGCATTCTATACTCCGGACGAAAGGATGAGAGGCCTTTCGTCACAGCTCACCGTCGCCAGGAGCCGTTCCTAATCCTCTTCTCAGGACGACAGCACCTTTGGTCAAACATAGTTCGATGGCGCCTGCCGGGCTCGTCTGTTCCCGCTGTCGGGGCCTCCGATCACAACACCAACTAGCCCCAAAACAATTATTTTGCTCATTACTGATGCGAATGCTTGGACTTGCAGCGCATGCTTGCACTGCTTGTACCACGAACGGTTTTGCGGCCGTGGCGCTGTGAGAAGCAGACGACGCGCCTAGCTGTGGCATGCATGCGCAGAGAGCAGCGGGGATGAGAACAAGTGGTAAAAACCTCTCCCGCTCAGGAGCATAGGGTACGTACGCTCTATGCTCAGGAGAGTCACCGGAACACCGTGCTACGTACTCCCCTGGAACTATCCGTTGGTCAAAAAAATTACACTTCGGAACAGTCAGCAAAATGCGAAAGGTTGAAAACCACGAGATAAGAATTGAAGCATAATCTCAGTGTGGCAAAACTTGTGCAGTTTGAAAATTTACTCAACAACTTTCAAAAACAAAATATGCTCGAACACAGTCGCGACAGACTCAGCACAGATATTTTAGCTTCATTCGCTCGGATACCGCCCTCCAAGTTGCAGACGCACAGGTCGTCGGAACGCCCGCAGCGTCCAAACAGAGGGTGAAGTGCATTTCCAGGTTTAGCGCAAGGGGTCAAGGGAAAGTCGTCTGCTACCGCTACTTTCGGTTCCAAATTTCTCCCCCTGCTCGCTTGCTTCACGGCAGTCACTGCGTTAAGATCGCTTCTTACACTAATTTATTTTCACTTCAACAGCGCTGATTGTATTGCATCATCGCAAGACCATCATGACGTCGACTCTGTTATGCTTCGTGGTGTGCTTTCGCACGAAATGCGACCAAAACGATGTAAATGGTAGGGGGCTTTCTATGCGTATGCAGTGCGATGTGTTGAGACGCGCTGTGCGCAGTGGCGTGTATAGGACCTCCTGCATGTTTGTAAACAAACGAGGTGGCGCTGCAGTCGCTAGCGAGCTCGTGGTAGGCAAAAGATCGGGGAGTGGCGTCGCGGATAGGTGTGCGCGGGTTTTCAAGGCTTGTAGGCGCGTTTCCGGTTTCTGCGAATCACAGCAATAGTCGATGCTTCCAACTTAGTAATTTGTCGAAGTACCCGAGCTCGCGTTGTCCACGTGCGGCCTATAAAGAGAAATAGTTTGCCACTGTGTATTGTATATATGGTTAGTAGTAAACATGTAGAAAGCGTTCCTGCCGTTTATTTACGCGCTAGGCATTGAACAAAACAAGTTTTGACACTCTGCACTAGCCGGAATGATTTTACTTCGGGACAGTAGTGAGGGGAAGCGCTGGCGTTGTTTCGCCGGAGCAGACATGCGCTCATCGTCTGCTGACATACGTACGTGTCGCGCTGCGCGAAAAGTGGGGACAGAGTCGTGTCCCCGATCTCCTGTCTCGCTTAGCGCTGTTTTTAGCCGCATGACCACGCACCAGCCAGGCCGACTTGTCCTCTTGTTAAGCTGGTCGATTTGGTGAAAATTTTTGATTTCTAGAATTATTTCCTTTCCTAGCCCTGAAGTCTAGTTTCGTGACGAAAAAGTATAGCAAAATATTGAGTACAAATTTATAAATTACGCTTTTTAGAAGTGTGGTCGTCAAAAATTGTGAGGTAATTTCTTTGATTTCAGTGCCGCATTTCTTTGACCAAAGCGAAAGCGAAGATGCCATAAACGAGGGAATAAACTTTAAGGTTCGTTTTCTGACCTCTCACATTTTCTGCGACTGGATCACTCACCTTCGTAATTCGCATGAAAATCAAATGATTCCATTTGTCGCAAACTATTCCTGAGACGTTGAGGAGCGTAATAAATCTCTCGATTTTTTCCCTACACGTGCAGTATTGTGTTAGTTATTTTTTGTAAGAAACGTTTTCATGTAACTATCCATGCATAAGTACTGATCATATAGAAAAACAACTAATCGCGTCATCATACAGAACAGGGCTTTATGCACACGCTGGCATAAAAAAAAAAACTGCGCACTATCTACTCAATTATTTGAGACCTAGCTTGGGGGGACTTGACGACGGTGTTAATTATAATTACCCAGAACTGCGCCAGGTATAGGTATAAAGAAAAGGAATGACTGAAACTAGCGTAGGAATTTCATATTTGCACCAAGTTTAGTTGCATATCGCATGCATGAATAACGAAAACACTTTTCATTGCTGCGTCTCCTCTCAATCTCGCCACGTGTCTGTTAGTAGCACGCCTGCGGCTGCTTCGTTCCAAACAAGCTTCGCGATCATGTACTACCTCATGAAACTTGACACATGCATGATGCAATGAAAAAGCATATGGCGTTTAGCACACTTAAGGTACGCTATTCTAAGCACACCAACGCGACCGCGCAAGATTGACACAACTTACCAGACTTCTTTCTACTCGAACGAAATAATTACGTCGTCATATCAAGAAACAGTTTCAAGTAACTATTAAATGTCGCAAAACGCACCATTTAAACATGGTGTGCTATTAACAAAAAAACGCATTCCTTGGGGGCGAGTGAACCTGTCGGCGCCCCGTACACTCCGGCTCAAGGTGATAAGTACGTGTGCAGCTACATGTCTTTTTTTTTCCTTGAGCAATTATCAGCCTACTATCCTGAAGTTCAGGTGAATGAACGCAGTAACTTGCATGCATTAAGTGCATTGAGTGGCAGTGCCTATCGACTCCCAGACTTCGCGCTTTACTACCGTGGCCCAATGCCTGTTAGCCAGTTTCCGAATGCGGCATTTATGCGCGAGAAACCTATCGAGGCTAATTTAATATTTTTTATGCTACTACGCGGATCCAGCAGTGACGCAGCTGGTCAATATATGCTGCTTCTGCAGTGCACAGGCTTGAAGCAGCCGCCGGTAACTGCGGCAGCTGCGGTAGGCACGGGCAAGCGGAACCTGTTTTGCCTACCATGCGAAAGTCGCTGCTAACATCAGCGCCACCGCATTTTCGTGACGTCGCGGGGTGAAGGAGGTCCATAGTTTGCTAGCCCAGTGGAAGCTTTTACATGTTGTGAGGAAAATACATCTGCCGTCTGCTAAACGCACGTTTTAGCCTTTCGTTGCCTTCGTGTATATATATATATATATATATATATATATATATATATATATATATATATATATATATATATATATATATATATATATATATATATATATATATATATATATATATATATATATATATGACCGACGCGTTAAACCGATTGCCGTGCATAGACAGAAGAGCCACGACAACCACGACAAAACTCTCTTACTTTTCGTTATTGTCAATTTCTGCGCTCAGGACGCGTTCATACGCAGCACACACTGATCTTATGCTGATGCTGTGCAATAAGCGATGTCGCAGCACAAATAAATGGGTGAATAAACGATGCACGCATGCATGGCAATTGCTATGCAAAAGGCAGTGTGTGGGAGAAAATTGGAACCGGAAGTAGCTTGCAGACGATTTTCCCATGATTCTTTGCGTTCACTTCGAAAACGCACCTCGAGCAGGCACGAGTCGCTGCAAAGATCCGCTTGTGCAGATCTTGAGTTCCAGAGTACTGTACTACAGCGGTCCAGAGCACTGGGGGACCGGCCCAGAGCCAAGTTGTTTAGAGTTCAGAGGTATTTATTGCAGAAGAAACTTTGAGGGCATGCCACATCGACCACATAGACATAGAAATACGAAATACAGAACATGAAACAAATTTGTCGTCTGCTCTCCGCCGTCAGATGAGGTGATTGGGCACATTTTCGCGTGACGTAATACAACTTCCGACACGATTTGTTGAGCAAGTGGGGGTATGGCATCTCGGGGCCTCGGGGCATCTTTTTTCATCCTTCCTGCATGAACGCAGAAAGCGCCGAAAGCATACGTTTGTTGATTGCTCAGCTCGGCAACCATGGCTGTATTGTGGCGTAAATGTCGGTGTCTTCTTTTTCTTCTATGAGCCACATCTGAAAAGATCGAACGCTGTAGCCTATTTGGACAACATCAAGGTTCGTGCGTATCTTCATTTAAGTATTAGGGTATGCATTTTTCTGTCACCTGCACAGCTGCGCCTGTTTTAGCTCTACGCAGGGCTTACTCTTGAGCGTTCCTGTATTGCTTTTGTTTTTACCACGAATAGGTAGCATTACCTAATTGACCGTACGAAGTATTCTTTGCGACGCTACTTTCTGTTGACGGCGTACGCTTCACGCGCCTTGTTGCAATCGCTTTGTTTTCATCTGCTGGCAAGTTGCCCGTACTAGTATTCCAGTCATAAACAAAACAACGCTGACACAAACTCGCTTTGCGCTTGGCGCCTATCAGATGTTGTGGGTCAGGTAAGCTCTCCGTTCTATGAGAAAGAACGCTATGTCATTATTCTAGTCGGTCAACCAGAATGTTCTGCTTGTTACCAGAAAACGATGTAACCGTGGTCACGGATTTGCTGGCTAGCGAAGTTGTGTGCATAGCGTGCAACCAAGCATTGCGGGGCTTCCACACGCATCCCATCTTTCTGTCATGCCGGAACATGAAAGTCGTGTAAACTTAATTTGAGAAGAATTTTGATGTCTCGGGCAGCTGGTTTTTGGTGACATCAAATGCATGCCAGAGTGATTGCAATTGGTATGCATCGTAGGCATTAAACTGTGTGGGGTAAACTTTTTGAACCGTCTGATTCACGTTGCTAATGTAGCAGGAAACACGGTGATTGATTGCGATCAGAGTAAAGCGAAGGTGGTTCGTGTTGACAGCGCAGTAGGTTCGCTTCATAGGTGTCCGTAGAACTTGTCAGCTGTGAGAACGTTCTACACCTGGTTTCCCCTTCGATGCTCATGAGGTCCCGTTGTTCGAGATTTCTTTGCCTTATAGGAAATGCTTTGTGTCACAATCAAACCATGCTTGTTGGAGTGGAGGGGTCATGCAAAGTAGTGCTGTGTAGGAAAAAAGGTAAATCGGTTTTTTACAGATTTAACAAAACTAACGCACACATTTTGGATGCCAACGAACACTTCTCGATGCATATTCTGTGTCATTTTGGTTCTGCAAGCGCACTAGTAGTTGCTGCTGCAAGTTGTTTTTATGTAGGTAATTTTTAGCAATTTACTACCGTTCAGGTACTTCTGCAAGTAGGCTGCTTAATTAAGGCAGCTAGATGCTTACATTCATTGCTCGGCCAAGCATAATGTTGAAATCGTACCTTACAAAGCCCAAAGCACTTTACAAAGGAACATGCAATATTTTTTTTGCAAATATAAAGATATGATATGCTGGTGAAAAATTCCTTCTCACTACCGTGTTGGAACTTAAGAACACTGCAGCGCAAAATTTACTGCTGTCCACATTTCTGTCATCTGCAGTTTCCCTGCAGTGCCATTTACTGTAAACAACTTATTTTTCACAAGCTCAATATTTGGCAAATGCAGCTAAATTTTCGGTTCAAGAATATTTCACGGTCGCTAAATTTCAGAAATGAATAGTGGCAGCTCCCTAGTGCTCCCCTCGTTCATGAGACAGCTTCACGCTGTGGTATTTGCGCGCATACGGCATGCATTGGAGCAAGGAAAATGTGCAGCGGATGCAGAGGTGAACTTGAGAGCTAGCGTGATGAAACCCATTCAAGCAGCATGGCTCATTGAAGTGTGTCATTATCTAAAAGGGTGCAAAGACATGCAGGGTGGATGCGTATGCTACAGATATTGTAAAACACATTTCTTGTTTGAATTCTGGCTTGCACCTTTCATTTACACAAGAAGAGTGTCATCCTTTCGATTTCTTAATTTGCTGAATTACAGGTAATCTTGCCCGAGTTATTCACGGGAACAGTTATTGCAAACTGTACGCAATTTGCAAAGTGTGTGAAAATTAGATCATTTATATTAGTTTGTTAGTGAATGTTTTTTTTTTTTTACACATTAACCGAAAGGATAATACATGCACAAGTTATAAGTGCAGCTTTTGTTATCTTTCAAGTTGCAAGACTGATCGAAAGATGCAAAAACAGTATTTCCGTTAACTAAAGCATTTTTTTTTTTACACCACTGATTAGGTGCTGGATTAACCGAAAGCAGTGCCATTCAGGTGCCATAACTGACATTTGACGCTCTTGACTACAGGATGAAAAAGCTTTTCATTTCTGCTTGAATCCTTTTTCTCAATACATGTGAGATACACTTCTTTCATGTTACAAATACATTCACTTGCTGCAGTGGCTCATTGGCTTTGGCATTTAGCTGCTGATCCTAAGGTCGCAGGTTCAACTGCGATGGCAGCAGCTATATTTCGGTGGAGGCGAAATACAAAAACACCTGTGTGATCTCATTGCAAATTAAGAACCCCAGGTGGTCTTTGTCTTTACGTAGCGCTCATGAATGGGTGGGGTACATCGCTACACTTGTCAAAAGTACATGCAAAACTGTGCAACGCTATAACGGTTGCACTGTCGGGAGTATTGTGCCGTTGTTGAAATTATTATATTTTGAAAGCAGTTGCTGGTGTTGGTGTTTCCAGGTGCAGTGTCCTCGGGACAGTGGCATGGCTTGGCACAAGTGCGGTGCATGTGGGAAACGCTTCGCTTTTCTCAAGAGCTTGGAGGAGCATCAGCGCACACACTCAGCAGGCAGCCCTCCCCCTGCATCCTTTGAATGTGAGCTTTGTGCTCTAAAGTTCAGCCTGCTCTCAGAGTACCGATCCCACACAACCCAGCATCACTCTGGCCAAGCATCGCCAGATGGCTTTGCGGATGAAGATCGATCATATGTTCTTGATGAGGAGGACACCGATGGTCAATACTCTGAAACACCACTCAAGGGCTTTGAATGTCAGGGATGTAGCAAGAAATTCGCAACAGCAATTTCACGTGAGCGGCATTATCAACGCAAGCATGCCGCCACACCATGTTCCCAGGAACGACGCCGGTACCACATAAAGGACTACAAGGTTGGCCGTAGCCTTGTCATTGCGCGAACAGTGCGGTAGCATGGTTTGTTTACCCTTCATTGTCTGTACTGTTGCCATAATTCAAACAGATATGTTCCAGCTGTATTGCAGAAAGAGAGGGTGAAGATGATCTGGACACTTGAGAAGCTCAATTGTGGGTACACCCTTCTATTAAAGCCTGCTTGTTACAGACGCGAGCATCCATGATTGGGGAAGGCTTTCCCTTTTGATAACTGAAGAGCCATATTTTATGAGCCTTGTAGGATGTGCACACCGAGGCACACAGGCTGCTTTGTGCAGTGGTGGAGCAGTTTATGGGTTGTGCTGTGGGGCATCTGTTGCGTTCATATCGCTTCAAAGCACTTGACAGTGAGCAGAACTGCTGTCCTCGCTTCCTCTCAGCTCGGACTTGCACCAGCATCACAGGGGACTGAGGCATGGACTAGCAACTGAGGCAACTTGTGCACTTCTGACAAAAGAGTAAATCGCAACCACACTGCAGCTACTTTAAAATTTTGCATGACATGGTATTACTGCACAGCTCATCATTGCTCCTTCTTTGCATTCAAGTATGCATTGCTGCATGCATCACCTTTGTAATTGTATCAAATCTTTAAAGTGTGCAGATTTCAATAAGTTTGTCATGGTGGTAAAAGTTGACTGTCGGGATTGGATGCATTAAGAATGAATGGGTAGTGCCTTGTTTTCTGTTTTTCTGTGTGCTTGTTTACAGCTGCAATTGCTTTATTCATCTGTTGCTCTGATACTTTGTGCCTGTCAAAATCTGAAGGCATCTTTTTCACTCCTGTTTTATCTTCATCTGAGGGCATCAAAAAGAGAGCGATCAGGCTATGAGCAGCTGGCTGCACCATTATAGTGAACAAATATTCATTGTCATCAAAGCTTTAATTGTGAACTGTCATTAAATTAATGTACTTTACAAAGCTGTCTCTATTATGCACCTTTAAGTAAATATAGCACAGGGACATCAAGGAGGAGGAAGAGAAGTTTTTGTAAGTGCTGGCAGCATCTTAAATCACATGTGGAAAATCCAGCCACTTATTTTGTTCCTGGCATGCAGGCATGGCTAGACTGGGGGAGTATCTTGGACTGTAGTTCACAGTACTGCAAACAGTCATGACTGTTGCAGTGTTCACCTTTGTTAGCAAACTCGAGAGGCATAGGGTGTGTGCAACGGAAACACCGATAAATGCTCATTCGCATGTATTCCTTTTTTTATCAGCTTTCATAGAGAACCAAGAAAAAACTATTAAGGTCCACAAGTTCCAGAAGACTTCCGTTGAATGAAAACTTAGGTTGGCTATATTTTTGGATATGCCATACATTTTGTGAAGTCAAAAATAGCAGAATTAGAAGTTTTGCGAACTGATTAAAAAACTGCTGTTGCTGGTAATGAAATATGAGCATACTGTGTCCTAGCACCACCGACGTGATGCTGCGTATGCTACTCATTACTGCATTTGATCTATCATCATGGTGACATTGAAAGGTTCACAGGCCATACAAGTGAGATGTTAATTTAATATTGTAATTCGCTGTCTTAAATGGCCAACACAGAGGTCACAAAATGAGTCATGCCAAAGTAAAGTGTATTATCAATTTATGGTGCACTGTTTAGCGATGCACAGCTTAAAAAGCTATCTCTTTTTTAGTCTTTCATGGTAGCCTTATCCAGTGTTTTTTGCTTGTTTTGCTTGGCAGTGTTTTTATGGCCTTGTTGGCCCTCACAGTTCTCTGGGATTAGGACATTTCTGGTATCATTATGACCGTGGCAGGAACAAGACAATTACAGGAGGTCATTGAGAGAGTCTTCCTTTTTGAAATAGACGCAAATAAGCTAATGATGAAAATGATATGTCAGACACTTTCATTGAGTAAAACTTGTAAAATATTTCCAAGTCCTTGTAGTCCATTGTGAGTTTGTTTTGAATGGACTCTGCACAGGTGCTTGCATATTAATTCCCATAAATGTGTGCCTCAGCTTTGTATTCTGGAGTTATGTTCTCCTTTAAGCTATGGAGAGCTTTTCAAGAAAACCAGATATCCTAGATTGCTTTCAAAACTCGCAGTACACAGTTTTTAAAAGGGAAGCCAGTTTGTTCTGGTGTAGAAAAAATAAATGGAAGCAACCAGAATCACTGGACTAATTTAAGCCAGTTTTCTTAAGGGCTCTTAAACTGCATCCTTCAAACATAGCTAAAAAAATTCAGGGGGGCACTTTGTTGACCTAAAGTGTGGTGAGGTGAAAGCCTTTAGCGCGGTGTTGCTGCTTGTGTCACTGATGTGTGGTTAAGGTGTTAAGTACACAATTGTTTGTGAATCTTAAATGCTGGAGACACTGGAGGGCGTTTGGGAGGCATCCGTCCGATTCAACGCCTTTCTGCAAACACTCTCCAGCATCCTAGACAAGGAGAACTACATATGCATTGGCAGGAAGTAGCGTAGTCGTTAGCACGCTAGGCTGTGGAACGGAAGGATGGTGATTCGAATCCCATTGTGCACAAAGATTTTTTTTCTTATAGAGTTGAAGAGCATAATGGACGGACGGACGGACACGAGCATGAGCCATTAAAGGCTTTCGCCTTAAAAATGCATTGTTTTTTGGCCCTACTAATACTCAGTGACAGAGTGCCTGCATGCTGTTTGATCTTTAGTATATTTGGTTGTAAGCTAAACAAGCCAAAGGTGATAAGAAACCTTGTAACAGAACCTAGGACAGGCTAGATATGATGTTTAACCCCGTAATACCCTGGCACTGAAAATGTGGGATAGAAGTTCTGAACTTCTAGGAATTTGTTGTTGCTGATCCCCGCATGGCTGATAATTATTACTTAAAATGAAGTATTGAATTAAAAAATAAAAATAAAACCAAGTACTGTGTAATAAACTAAGTAAGGCTACTTAGTGTTACACCCCAAAACTATAAAACTGAATGTGTATACTCAGGCATTAGCATTAAACCAATACCTAAATTCAAAATCTTTCAAGCACATGCTGATGTAGCAGCATGCCTGTTGAAATTTTATAAGTTGGTTTGCCAAAAAGGTCACTTGTTGCAGAGACCGATTGTACAGCATGCCTTCTGTATCTCTCGACTGTTGACAGTTTGAGAAATATGCTTGGAAGTGCAATTTGTGTCATACTGTGAGGATTTGATTTTTCTTTGTGTGCTAAAACAAACCGTTGATGTTAGCACAGAATGTCACAATATGCAGGGAGTTGCAGGGTTAAAAAATGGCACGAGGTGTCATAAGTGTGTCCTATAACAAAGGGAAGGGACAGAAGAAAGGAAGACGGTCTGTTTAGTGGTCCTATATAAGCTCCTGCAGGGAGCAGTGTTGTGCGACCGTTTTGCCCACACCACTTGTAACACTATTCACAGAGTGGCGATCACCTGATACTGCTAACGTCAAATGCTCCAATTCGTTTCGGCTCATACCCTACATATGAGCCGGAGGGGGCCAGCCACTAACATCTTGAGCACATTCTGCTTTGTTGTCCGACTGACGGAGTATGTATAGCCATCGCTGGGAGGAGGAGGGGTGCTTCCAAACTGGCACTTTATTAGTTTAGGCTCAGTCGACTTCGTAGGTACCGCACTGCTGCTTTGCACGCACAGATTTCCCCAAGTATCATGGCTCCTGCCACACGAGAAGTGGCTTTTCCACAGAGATTGGAACATAATGGTGGACCTTCGCGCAACTCTGTTCCTTGCGGGAGCGTATACAGGAGTACTAGGTCTGTTCTGTAGAAAAGAGAGCAAATATAACCTATGGAAGCAATTGTTTACTGTACGGAGTTTCTGCTTTTTGGTGAAATGCCCATGTCGCACCGACACATGCAATTGTGCACGAGTCAATGCAGGTTAAATCAGTGCAGATCAAGTGGAGCTAGATGTTTACATTCAAGCATGTTGGGTTCTGTTCCTGCTCAGCTTAGCCGTTTTGATTATTTGCATTCATGGGCGAAACTGAGACTGCCATTAGCACATTATCTCAGTGGTCACATTCATGGGAGCTAGGCTAAGAGAATGAACAAGAAATAATTATGAGATCATGACAGGCAATATTTTGTGCCTGTGGCACTGAGTTGGCACAGCACCAGGGCAGGAAATGTTACTGAACACTGAATAAGAAGAAAGTAGTTACACACTTTGTACATTACTTGTAGTGCTTGGCAACACTACAATGTGGCATTCGAAAGATGTGCCTGGCTATTTGTAGCATGCAATCAGTAGGTTAGGGCTGCCTTCTTTCCTCTTTGATGTGACATAGAGGCTGAGTTCAGTGATGTGGTTTGAGAAGAAGCACACTGATCGTGTATCGTACAGTGATTGAGAACAGCAGTGAAGGCAAGTCTTGAAAAGGCAGTATTTGGGCTAATTCCCCTTTTCTGAGGGGTGTTTGTGCTGGTGCTTTTCAACTCGTTTTATGCAATGCGTTGCACCATTTTGCTGTCTTTATGGTGTTTCTAATGCCCTTAATGCTTCTAAATGTCTGGCAGCTTGTCGGAAATTATCTTTTGGCTGTAATGCATTGAAAGCTGTGGTAGTTGGAGTGAAACGGGTAGCCATGAAAAATTCTTTCTGCTAATCCTGGGAAAGTCTGCATTTGAAGAAACTGTAAATAGTGTGCATACGCATTTTTATGGGGTAGTGCATGTATGCGTGTGGAGGCTCACTGCACAGACACACCTGAACTACACAATTATTTCAGACGCCACATTGTGCTTGTGGCTCTCCAAACTGAGATACATGAAAACCAGTTTTATTGCACTTTTCACAGTGTGAATGCTGTGGCTGAAAGAACCTGCAAGTAGAAGTTCTGTGTTAGGCTTCTTTCTACCCAGCAGTAAAAGGTGATAAATGAGCTCCACTGTTGTGTGAAGGACATGTGATGCAAAATTTCATTACTTTGTGATACTCTCTCTGGTAATATATTTTATTTGACACTTCCACTACTTTTGATGCTTTTGTACTAATATAACTTAATTAGAACTTCCATTGTTTGTGAGAAAAATACCGTGCTTACGGTTTTTGTTCAACATCAGCTTCATGGTTTGCTTGCAGAAATGTTTAATACTTTTAGAGTGTTCAGAGAAATCATTAATCTCAGTCGCCTTGCAGATGCAGTTAAACCAACCAGCGAAATCCGCATCAGGAAGCATTGAGTAGATAGTTGCTGTTCAATAAGCATTTAGTGATCTCTGTGCATTATGCATTGCCTTAATTTGTGCCTTTTATAGGTCAGAGAAGTAGTGAGTGTCTGAGGGGCTCTGAAGCACATTTACTGGTTCATTACTGCAATTCTCTCAATCTCTTGCTATCCTTTGTAGGTTCTGTTGCTGCGAAATTGCTTCAGTTCATCACAGGAAATAAACTGTTCTTCACTGACTGGTTTTCACATAAGAATGCATAAGGGGAAGCATTTGTGAGTGTGCGTTATGAAAAGCAGTGAAGAAGAGACAACAGGTGCAGCACATGGACACATACGATTGGCCATTGTTTATGTGCATTTTCCATGCTTCCAGGCTTCCTTGTGTGGTTTTTGGAATGGTAGCAGTACCAAAAGGAGAGGAAAGCCTCGAACAAAAGCTGTACCTTTAGCAAAGGATGTTTAGGGGGTCCTTACGGCTGTCAGCTTTCTTCATATTAGCCGGTAATTTTCTCGTGTTTGGACACAAAAGGAAGATGTAAGATGCCAGCCTGCAAAACACTTATTACAATCCATTAGCATCCTGCTGTGTTGAGAGTTGTTTGTCATGCCTCTAAGAAAGATCAGTAAGCATGTGCTCAACACAAAGCACTCCTGCAGGCTTTTGTCGAGAGAGTAAGTCTTAGTAACTACTCTCTGGTTTAGCATCAGTAACTGTGCTTTTAAATCATGCCTCATATACTTAATACCTCATACACAACATTAGGTAGCCACTGTTATGTTTTTGCATCAATGTAGTCTTCAGAAGATTAAGTGTGGCCGCAAATTTACCAACATTTTATGACAGCTGAACAAGCAAAGTTTCACGTGGTAATCCCTCCACGATAAAAGTAAATGTGTGCGGTTAATGCACATGTCTCTAACAATATGGTTATGGACAATCTGGCATGCCTCCAAGGTTTCAAGGTTCAATGAAAAAATAAAAGTTACACCAGCAGGATAGGTTTTCTTTTCTTTTTTTGGCTGCTTGCTAATGTATAAAAACTGTTTAGTGGCAATTTTGTCCTCTAGGGATGATAGAACAAAGTGATGAAATCCTTCTTACAAGACAGTGGTACAGCAGTAGTATCAGATATCTATGCCATTTGAAGCACATGTGCACTTCGCACATGCAGGAGGAGGGTTACAATATGAAATTTGGTCATTCTATTTTATGGAGTTCAGCCTTGTTCTAGAGAAACAGTGTGAGAATAAATGTAACTTTTTAGTCTATTACTATTAAATTCTATTACATTGCAGTCTATTACATTAAATTCATGCAGATGTGTACAGGGTGCACTGTACAATTTGAGGGAAGCACAAAATTATTGTGATGTTGTTTGGTAGTTGCCGTGCACAGGGAGAATTTTTGTGTTTAATTAACTAGCTTTTCAATCCAGAATAGCTAACTAAAGGCACTGGAAATGTTTTACTTGTGAAGCTGTAGAACAAGGGTTTCAAACCATTCTCACCACGCGGGCCACATTTACAAACTTTTTTTTCTCCTGTGGACCAGTAGCCGAACAGGGCAGAGGAGAAAGGGTGGATCCAATAAAAAAGTAAAAATAAAAAGTGAGCAAAAGTGGTCAAGTCTATTCAAATACACAAGAAATCAAACTGAAACCAGGAGCTCTGGTGAAGGCCACTCGTCAATGAAAACTTTTTTTAGTTGTTTTTCTTGTCATATTCAAAGCTTCTAACCCCCATCATGAAAAGCTAGCTGTTGATGTAGGCAGGGACTATGGACGTTAAGAAGTATTTATGGGTATAAATTATCAGAGGGCACCTAATGGACGACCGATGCTAACCCAGAACATGGCTAACTCCTTAGGGCCACTGGGCCACGTTTGAGAGCCCTGCTCTAAAGCATCACAAAAAAATGTGACAGTTTGTGAATGCTGCTATAATCATGGCTTTCTTTATTTCTTTGCACTGGGAACAAAGCTAGCAAGATTGGTGTTCACAGCATGAGTTCACAACACTGAAGTTGGTACTTGCAATGCATGGTAACTATATCATGAATACTACTTATCTTGTCGAGGTTCACGAGTTATTTAAAAAAAATCATCCTGAAGGGAATTCACTCTTTAAGTGACAAGCTAAGGTTCACAATATGTAGCATTTATTAAGAGTTGTTTAAAACAGGTGCTAGATTTTAAAGGAATGCTTTTTTTTTTACAGTGCCTTCAGCTGTTCATACTGGCAAAGTACACTTTCAGGAAGGTGCTTTTTTTTCTAGTTAGAAATTGGGTTTAACTTGACAATGAAAGTCGAAATTGGAAAAAAATGTTACATTTTACCAGAAAATATAGGGCTCTAGGTGTTTTGTACATTTTGTGGCAGGGGCAGATTTATGAGGGGGGGAGGGGTCGCCCTATCCCCCCCCTCCACTGAATAAAAAAATTTGCTTAGGAAAACCATGCTGAACCCCAGTAGAAAAAAAAAGTTGAACAAATAGTTGGTTCAGATGGGACCGCCCACTCCAAGAGTGACCCATAAATGTGCCCTTGCCTTGTGGCTTGTGCATGCTCACTTCATGTCCATAGAGTGCTGCTACGTAATTACGCTAAGTAGCGACTTCTTGCTGTAATCTGCTTTTCACTTCAGTTAACAGACATGCATAGGAACCAGGTGCAGACGAGCCATTATTTACTGCATTATGTTTGCTGACAGTGATGTTCACTATATACCTGTTATGCATTGTTGCACACAGTGCATTGAAATCAACCCATTAAGTTTAATTTTCGATTTTAGATTCTCATGCAGTTATTTTGCACGAGTAAAATATGCACAGTAACCATCTCAACTGTATTGTTTTGCTTGTTTGACTGTGTCTAGTTTTTTGTTGTAAAATCCCTCTCCAGTGGCTCTGCAGCAGTGGAAAATTTAGCGTTCAAACGTTGCATTACCCTGGTGTTAATCCAAGTATGCCTATATTTTCTGCTACAGACGTTTCACCACTTCATTGTATGCAGTCATATGCAGTCGTGTCAGACGTTATGCAAAAGTTTGTACCTTTATTTGGCTTGACAGTGTCTATTCTTCATGTCTTCTAATGAAGCAAAGGGCAATCAAAATGCTACCAGAACTTTCTTCACGCAGAGTTGGCCCCCTTTAAACTGTGACACAATTGGGAAAAAAAAAAAAGGCATTTCTTTTTCTAAAAAATTTTTTTTATTCAGATAAATGTGTCAGTCTAGGCAAGACTAAATTTATTTATATTGCAAGTTTAAGGGATAAACTAACTTGTGCTTGGTGAATGTTCTTGAACAATTTATGTTAACTATTCATATACATATGTACAAATGTTCTTTTAAAAATTGCAAGAAACAAAAAGGGCCAGAAAAGTTTAGTTATACTTGTAGAGGTGCCTTTTGTAGCCCTAGATGCTATTATTGACAATATCAAACTATTTCTGTTTTAGCAATGGAAGCACATTGTAAGTATGTTGTACATATGTAAATATGTAAATAATTCATCCCAATTGTGGTTGTTGCCATACAGCTCACAGGGATTTGACATGTATATAAATTGACACTGACAATAAACTATTGATGATCAATGTTTTGTGTGGAAATTATATTGTAGTGCCCCATGTGTCTCCAACAATATATGTAAAAAATTAATCTTAATTAAACATCTGAGTTAATATTGGAAATCTAATTGAACAATAAACAGTGACATTTGCTAGTTTTTATTGTGCTGTTCTAGCTACCATAATGGACTGATCTGAAAGTTAAGAAAATGGACATAACGGCACTTATAATAGACGGGCCACGTGATCACTCTTCACTGGCAGCTTAGAGCATGAAGATCATGTATTTTGTTAGCTGATGTGTTGATAAATGAGGCTTTTCTCAGTGTTTGCATTCCATGTTCGAGTAAGTTGCATTCTTTTATTGGCTTAAATACAGTAACCCTAGTATTGATGGTTATTATATACAAACTAGACCTGCATATTGCAATCTTTAAAAATGCTGTTCATAATGGACAGTACTGTACTGCACGCTTTCGTGTTGCAGCACAGCATGCATCTCTGGTGCTATTTTCCCTAGCAGCAGCTCTGAACTAATACCTTCCCACACCCAACACTTATGAGCAAGATAAACCTAAAACTCCACACAGCCACTTGAAACACTTATGGAGAGAAAACTAAACACATACCAAGACAATTCACAGTCTACAACTACACTCGAGCAGTGGGAGACTATGATGCTCAGCTCGGACCCCACTGACCAGACAATGATAGTGGATAAGGCCTGGGCTGTAGCAAAGGCCTGCAGTGTCCTCTAGGACCCAACCACAATAACGACTCCCAATAAAAGTTAATTCTCTCTCTCTCTCATTATTCTGTGACTTCATTCATGCCATGTTCAAATGCCTTCGTGGCATAACTGATGTTTAGTCTACAGTTTTGCTACTATGCTGGCTGTTTGTGGCTGCAGTATTTCATACACAAGCCTTGTTGCATGAAGTGCTGTACCCCAAGATGTATTGATGCCGTGTGCTCCATGGCCATAGTTGTGAACCACCTTGGAGGAAAAATCAAGGTCAGGTGAGTCGCTACATGACCAGTCCAGAACTAGCGTGCTTGTGACCACAGTGCAGAGGTAAATGTGCTTCCAATATCGCAAGAGTTTTTCTGGAGTTAAGGAAGCCATTTATCTTTCATTACTATAGACATATTACATATATTATATTGCACTATATTGTATATTATAGCACAGAACTACCTTTGACATATCCTACCCTGTGCATTTAAGTCTGCTGATGCTTTTACTTCTTGAAAGATTCATGCACAGTAAAAAAAATATTCATAAAGCGATACCTTGCACTTGTTTTTGCCGCATCCAAGAACTTCGGCTTCGATTCTTATTGGTTGACGGAAAGGGCGCAGTCCTACCCAGTCTTCGATAACTTTACAGTCCTTAATAATGAAACCACGCAGTACTGTTAGACACAATCTCATTATGGGATATTACCTTAAAAAATTTTTGCTTGGCAAAGGGCAGAATGATGTGAAAAAAGCTCCCAACCATACTGGCTTATACGCTTTTATCACAAGCAATGTACTTGGTCCTTGAAAGACGCCTGTTAGATATTAGTTTGGTTTATTGAGCCTGTATTGAGATGCCAGAATCATTTTCTGGAGGCAGCTTTATCGGCAGTTCTTGTTATCATGCATGTCAAAATTCATACCCAACAAATTATTTAACATTATGTTTTCCTTTGCCTGCTGCATACAAAATTAAAGATTGCAGAAATTTTGGGTGATTTTCTTGAAATTCCTTACATGAGATTGCTGTGACTTCTATCGGGAAGTTGACTAGGTTGATTGAAAACCAAACACGATAAAAAACTAAGGTAAATATTGCTTGGTGTATGCGAGAGCACTAACATTCTTTACCAACACCTTTTAAATATTTGTAATATTAGAGTGAATGCTTGATCACATGCACGGGTTAATGACATCCTAATCGAAATTAAGGGGAAGAAATGGGCTTAGGCAGGGCATGTGATGCGAAGGCAAGACAACCGCTGGTCCTTGAGGGTAACGGAGTGGATGCCAAGAGAAGGCAAGCGTAGCAGGGGTGGCAGAAGGTTAGGTGGGCAGATGAGATCAAGAAGTTCGCAGGCATAGGGTGGGCGCAGCTGGCAAAGGACCGGGTTAATTGGGGAGACATGGGAGAGGCCTTTGCCCTGCAGTGGGTGTAGTCAGGCTGATGATCATGATGATGATGCACATCAGTTTACCCAGCAGAAAGAATTTGGGATTTACTATGCATGTAAGCTTTTCTGAAGCTTGGAACCTCTCTTTGTGGCTAGTTTGTTTTCAAATAAGCTATTTCAACAAACCTTGAGACTTGGTAGCACAGCTGTACAAATGCTCCATATGTAGTCCCTGTCATGTTGTGACACTTGAATATTCCAATCGCCAAGCTGCTTTGTGCCACCCAGTGTGACATACTCTGTCCTGAAAGTAGCAGGGCAAAGAGCGCACGTTGCAAGTGAAGCAAGGTGCTGCCTGGAAAGCTGAAATGGCTTTTGTAGATATTTTTAAAATGCAATGCTGAGCAAAAAGCTTTTCTTCACAATGCCCTGACTGGGAACAGTACACTAAAATATTGATTGCAGGGATTGATCCCTGACTCTGAAAATATTTTCACTATACAAATTTCTTATAATCTAAACCAAAGCAGAAACAAATTGACCAAAGTAAAAAAAATGCATTCTTGCTTGTACAGTGGCAGCTGCAACACAAAACGAAATGATATTGGGGCACTCTGACATCGTAGCAACATGTGCAATAGAAGGGATCGCCAGTCACATGCCCGTGCCGTGACATAATGCTAACATTCACCCCACATGGTGGGGCATCACAGAGCTGACAAAACTGAAGAGTACAACATTCTGAGCCCACACTGCACATCGATGACACAGCTACTGCAATTACGTCTTTACTCATCATGGGTGAAAAGGCATGACAATTTCTTGGCTGCTATTAGGTAAACAAGTTCTATTCATACCTTCGTCCTTCTTCCCTCAATAAATACTCTTTTTCATTCGGCAGTAACTTGTTAGAAAAGTAACATTATCGTCCAGGCCAATTGCAATTGCTGTATGTGAATGCTCAGCTGGCTGTTGCGGCACATGGCTGTGCAAGAGCGGCTTTGTGACAGACTTTACAATTTTCCTGCGAACTTCTCTAGATCAATTCATGACTGCGTTGATAAAAATACTGATTTGAGTAGGTTGTAGTAGTTACCATGGCTACTGGCAAGCTTTGTTTCAAAAAACCTTTTACTGGCGTAGTGTATGTGCTACTCGGAACATTGCTTTGGGCAGATATCATGTTTTTGTAAAGTTAAAATGCACAGCAAAAAAAAAAGCCACCTGACAGAAACTGGCATTTTGCAGTGGTAAAAGAAGACTGTGCTGGGGCTGAATTACAGAACTATCAAATCATAGACCTATCACAAAGGAATCAATTAGCCCCGCTCCTATTGGTTGATATGTCTACCAGCCCGTGCCGACTAATAGGAGCGGGGCTTTTTGATAGTTATAAAACTGTGTTGAGATTGTAATCTTTCCATAGTTCTGCCCCTGAACTGCACAGCAAAAGAATGTGTCAATAGAAAAAGGAAGGAAGAGACACACGACACACGTCAGCATTACACTCGCAATTGAATACTTATTGGAAAAATAAACTGATAGCTATCGCAGGAGAAATGCACATGTCAAACTCAAAATACATCAAAATGCATTTTGAGGCTGCATATTTTGATCAAAGGTGAAATGAACTGTACTCTTGATTCTATTAGTTCGGTTAGTCAATTATGTCTTGGATTTTGCATTGGTTTTCGTAGTTTGTACTTCCTGGTTTTCCTGTTTGTATTATGATAAATTCTGAGTTTTATGCTCATGCTTTTCTTCTGTGGTTATAGTATAAGTTTGTGTGTTTTCTCAAAAAAAAAAAGACTGGTTGAAAGTACAGCAGCTGTCCTCTGTATTTATTTTTCAATGTTGTGTCTTTTTGTGCTATTGTTTTGAAAGGTAAACTGTTGCCAACTAGCCCAATTTTTTGTTCTACTGAAGACAGAATGGAATGTTTAGGTGTCAACACAGTGTTACTTTAATAGCTTTCTATATGGCACTGGAATGCATGGACAAGTGCCCACATAAGTTTTTGCAACATGAGGGCCATGAAAAAGCCAATTTTCCTCACTGTCTGGAGGTGCATCCTGACATTTAGCACTCACTGCACAGATTGTGCAGGAAAGTGCACAGCACACACTTCAAATTTATGGTCATGCTTAGATTTCCAAGAAATTGCTGCAGCTTCCGTGTTTTGATACTTCTACGCAAACAAGTGCTTTATACTGTTCCTAATACAGTCGAGCCCACTTATAACGAACCTGACAATTACACAGAATGCATTCGTTGTATCCGAAATTCGTAGTAAGTGGACTTGCCCTATTACGGCCAAAAGTGATGTTTATTTCTTTAAAAAATACCGTTGGACCATATTTGTTTCCTTAAGTCTATCAATCGCTTTCTAAGCTCTCCACCGCGGTCATGTGCTGCTGGCGTGACCCTTGCTGCATACAAGAGTGACTGAAGTGTTCACGGAAAATGGTTGCGGTAGGTCGGCATCCTCGTCTTCATTCCTCTGCAAAGTTGTAACGATGTAGAGACAAAGCTACCACTTCTGTTGGTTCACTGCCTGCATGAGGTGGTAGCGCAGAAGGTGCAGTTTCATTTGCGCAGGCGATACAAGCCATGTGACCGTGTGGGCCAGGGCGGGCCTACCTTGACTGGTTTTCAAACGTCTCAAATACCCATCATTGGCGGATCACCAGCTGTGTGTAGTAGTTGTGTCGTGCTTATCGGGCTTCTTCAAGTTTAGACCCTTTGTCCAGCTGGCTCACACGCACGCACAATCGACTTATTAGCCTGTCAAGGCGCGCTTGGCCGGCAGTTGACTGCAGTTTCAATGCCACCTTTTTTATTGTTCTCTGGAGGGTCGGCACTTTATTTGAGGGGATCATGGGAGCTGGGAGACGCTCTTCGGTGTCTGCGCTGAGGGGAAGCATGTAGGGGCGAGATTACGGCACCTCCTTGTTCGTTATAACCGGGTGGTGTGGCCACGGCCGTTCGTTTTATCTGAGACGTAGTTCCATAGCCGTAATACATATTTTGATGGTAGCTCCAGCATTGTTCGTAATAAGTGAGCATTCATTATAACTACAGCCATTATAAGCAGCTTGACTGTACTACTGTGTAACATAAGTCTAACTACTACCAAAATATTCCTTTTCCACTGCTTTGCAATGAAGATTGATGCATGCAACTCAAACCTTCCTTGACTTTTGCATGCGCTATCTCAAATGCCTAACAAATGAATCCATAATGTCAAAATGAGTTTTCTTCATGGCGTGTTTGTAAATAAAGCACACAATTTTAGGTGTTTTGAAAGTAGCATGTAGCATTTAGCTACAGCCCAATTTACATGGCAATGCCAGAGTGAAAACCAGGCAGGACAGTACAGCTTCCCCTGCCAGGAATTGCAGTAGATGGTGCACAAGCATATTGCTGCTCAGGATTCATATGGGACCTACAGACGCCTTCATGGAATGAAATGCAGTTGGAAAGTGCTAGAAGTGAAGTACCATGCCTAACCTTCAACCGCAGCATAGGTCTCACTTTCGTGTTGCACATTCCAGCATTGCGAAAACAGCCCAAAGACTGCACACAAATTAGCATGCATAGAGTCACTCATGTTTCTTGTGGCATATTGCTGACAGTCAGGGATGTGCAACAGTTCAGTGTTGCACCCACTCCTGTTTCACCAGTTGCCATCAAAAGATTCCTTCAATGCTCGCACTTCAAATATTGCCCTTTGGGGACTTAGAAATAGGCCCGCAGCAGCAGTTTGGGATGCTGGTTGAGGTTATCACTGTTCCGTGATATGGACACATTGGTGCAAGAGATGTTGCACAACCCTCTACTCTGGATGGTCCAACTTCCTGCTCATGCACACCTGGTGGTTCTAAAAACTCACATTTTTGGGCACTGCCTACGGATATATCACTTCATGCCATAACATGAAATGCTGATCATAAGGCAGGAGTTATTAAAAATATGTATCCGCCTGAAATTAGTATGAAGATCAGTTAGTTTTTTTTTTGTATACTTAACCCTTCAGCTGTTTTCTGCCCTTGCCCATTTATTAATAGTCTGACGTTCAGTTTTGGTCTCTAACTGGCATCACAGATTCTGTGAATGCTTAAAAAATTGATTGAGAGTACTCATCGTGAAATACACCTATTTCATCTTCAAGGGTTTCTGTTTCAGTAAACTTGTGAAGGTTGTTTACAAACTGTACTCTTCTAAATGCACTTAATGCACAATTTTTAAATGGTCCCTGCATGCCTTAAACACAAAGGCAGCTAATCTATTGCATGCTGCCTGACTAAGCATATTGGGCAATACTGCTTATGGCTCCAAGTTTTAATCTCAACCTTGTAATGCAAGCAATTTGTTCCTCTAGTTTGTAGTCTGCTGTAGTTCACTAAATCTTCATGTTACTAGCCACCCATTTCTGTCTTGATCCTGAGAATAAGTAAATCTAGCACAATGTACAAAGGTAGCACAGAAAGCACAAACTTCTTTGCTGCTCCTTGTGCTACCAGATGTCTTAAATATGTCATAGAGTTGAAGCAAACAGCCCAGCAGTTCCTGGTAATTTTCTGGCTATATTTGTTAGTGTCATTTTGTGATGAAGTGCCCATGGCCCTACGTGGCCTGGACACATGCACGTAATTTGAGGGCTGTGCAGTGGCCCTGAGACCTCAAAGGGTCCAGACTCACTTGTGTAATAAAGTTTTCCATCCATCCATCCCAAATTGCTACTCTTGTCACACAGATTTCACCAGACACTTTAGTCAGAAAAGAGCACTGGCACCCCAGGCACTAGAATTATTTTGCAGTTAAAGTCGCGGTTTAAGTGCACCATGTCTCAGCCTGTAATAGATGAAAAGTGAGAGTAATATGGTTATAACTAGATTGTATTAATGCCTAAACTATTGTTGTGCTAAAGGTAGCATTTTACCTTCATTAAGGTGTAGCTACTCATTAATTTTCTGTCACTGAAATGCAATGAAAGTGAACAATGGCAAAAAAAAAATGAAGTGTGGATGGTGTCTGACTGAGCAGACATGCTCAAGTTCATACTTATCAACAAAGCGTTAAACTGTTCTAGCTTTGAAGTGAAGTGAAAAAGTGTGTGTGTCCTCTGAATAGATAAGAACTACTTCATGCGGGCACATGGCATTTCTGCATTTCACAGAGTGCATACCTACCCTGGAAGTATGTAGCAGCCATTGGCATAATAAAACTGAGTCACCCAGGGGGCAAGCACCTGCATTGAAGAAACAGCCCATTACTAATTTTGGAGCTGAAGGCTACTTGTTTGTATGCTGTGGCACCGACTTTTTGTTTTTGCAAGTCAAGCTTTTTGGTCATGAAGAAAAAGTTAAGAGCAGATGCTTCTTTGAGATCCCCCAAAAATGCCCAAGAAACTGATTTTTTGAAGATTGTAGTATCTGCTTGTATGCTGCATTTTTTCCGCCGTCCCGAAATTTCACTGCTGAAATCGAGCGGGAAGTACTCTAAAAAAATTGTTTCAGGAACTGCAGCAGCTCTATATTGTGGTGAAATGGTCAAACAATGGGCATTTTTCTCCATTACGGTTTCCTGCTTAGATATTCACCATGCAGAGCAGATTTCTTCATGACAGTTTCATCTATTTGGACCCCGTTCATTTTGTTGCACTCCTAGGACCATTGTGCAGGTCAAGAGTTTCTTTTTTTTTTCAAATTTGCGAATTTTAAATTTCTTGTACGAAATTTTCTTCTCACTCTAGATGTGTCAACAGACACTGCATTGCAAAAATTCAAAACCAAAATTTGCGCTTTGTGGGAAAAAAATTTTGAGAATGTCCGGACCTGTAGCATGCCAGTAGGAATGCAATGAATGTTGAATCGGCCTTCTGCCCCATTTTCTTAGCTCTGTGGCCTCTTCACAAGATTAAGAGAAAAAGAGTTCAGAGATAATACACTTTTACATGCAGCAGAGAACCTACAATCACATGTGAAAGTTGGCGAGCTCTTTCCGGCGACATTTTGAAACTCTAGCTCTCCTCCGTGCCGTGCCCCTATGTATGTCGGTTAATAAATGGCTGTTGGTTAGACCCTTTCAGACGTTACACACCTACTACGGCTGCTGCCAGTCAGCCGCGTTGCTACGGTGGGTCAGAAAGCTCTGCCCCCGGAGAGAAGAGGGAAAGGTGTGAAAACACCGAAATTCAAATTATGACTACAGATAACTCAGCTTCTAACAAACACATTAAAAAATTCTTCCTGAAGGGTAAAGCACATCCCAGGCATACTGCAACATTATTCAGAGCCACTTTAAAGGCTTTTCCAAGTTTCTGAGGGAGGCCAAAAGCATAAAATTCTTTATGATAGAGGAAGTGGTACTGCCATATCTAAGTCACTTAAGTCAATTCTGAAAGAAAATCAAGGTACGTCTGTGTGTGATGCTGTCATATCTAAGTCACTTAAGTCAATTCTGAAAGAAAATCAAGGTACGTCTGTGTGTGATGCTGTCGGCAATACTGTCATGTGTGTACATGACATGCCTCCCTAATTCAGTTGATCAAGGCGAGTGGACTAGATCTGCTCCATTACTATATCCTGCACCCGTACTTATGTAGTACACAACTGTGTGGTCACGTTCCCAGAAATATGAGCGATAATATAGTTACTGCAGTCACAGATTTAGCTGCTGTCTGCATGCTTGTATCTGCATTTGCTGTTCCGAGGTGCAGCAATGGGCCAAATACACCACACTTTCATGTAGCAGCCATTGTCTGCAGGCTCATTTTCTAGGGACGAGGTCAATTTGAAGTCAGCCTGAATCAATAAATTACTGCATTCTAATGAAAGAGGCTACCTTCAATATAAATGAAGCTTTTACCAGGTAGAAAAGGCCAAAAAATGAAATACATGGTGTTGCCATCGCCGGCCAATTCAACAAGTGAACTGTAGTATGTCAACACAATTTTCTGAGTGCGAATCCCAGAGGCTAGGCTACACCGCTATTCACTTCAAAACGGTGATCACAGAGGCCTTTTCAATTTAGATGTCAAGTGTCTGAATCAACAGGCAGGAAAATTCTTAAAATACAATTTTCTCAGTAATAATTCAGTCTTTTGCTGCCGGGCAAGCATCAACATACCCAGAAAGCACTACAGAATCGATTTTTTTCAGAGAACAAAAACTCGATGGCGTTGTGTTTGTGTCCCTTTAACAATAATAATAATAATAATAATTGGTTTTTGGGGAAAGGAAATGGCGCAGTATCTGTCTCATATATCGTTGGACACCTGAACTGCGCCGTAAGGGAAGGGACAAGGGAGGGAGTGAAAGAAGAAAGGAAGAAGGAGGTGCCGTAGTGGAGGCTCCGGAATAATTTCGACCACCTGGGGATCTTTAACGTGCACTGACATCGCACAGCACACGGGCGCCTTAGCGTTTTTCCTCCATAAAAACGCAGCCGCCGCGGTCGGGTTCGAACCCGGCTTTTAACAAATGGCAATAGGTATACTTCACTGGTCCTTCAGCAAATCCCTTCAAACTGTGTTTTGCCTTTAACAAATGGCAAAACACAGTTTGAAGGGATTTGCTGAAGGACCAGTGAAGTATAGCTATAAAAAGCCATTCATGCTTAAATAGTTTTTGGCCACATGTATACTCAGGTGTTCTCCAGGACATGTTGCAGAGTGAAGGGCACACAAAGTAACTATACTACTACAGCCATTACCTTGATGACCTGTCCTCTGACAGGAGTCAACAGCGGGTCTTGAGTAAGCTCCTTGGCTCTCAGACCGCTGCAGTTCACTACCACACAAAACTCCTCAAGGTCTCGCAGATCTTTGATGGTCTGGTTCTTCAGCTGACCTCCATTGGAAATAATCCTGAAGGCAGGTACAATCACTAAGTAAAAGCTAAACTACATGAAGTGAAAAGCACTTACTTGTCAGTGAGCCATTTCAAGTATTTTCTAGGGTCTGCCAAGATACTGTTGTAGAAAATTCCATGCCTGTAAAAGCACCAGCATAATGCTATAAATTGAAAAAAAATGCAAGCAGAACAGATTTAATATTCTGTTACAGTACCAGACTGTCTCAAAAAATATAGGATCATTCCATGCCATATGTACCAGACATACAACTATCTCAGAATTTTCAAAACACAATCTTGCTTATTATATTCAGTGGTGGTGTTGTTGAAAGCATTTATTAGGAATAAGGGGTTTAGGGAAGAGGAATGGGTGATCGGGTTCTCCATCCAAAACTCTCTTGGTGAAGGCTGTTGCTTTGGCTCGTTTGACGAGTGCTCGTGGCTCCTTGAGGTCCGGGCTGGACAGAGCTGCCTCCCACCCTTCCTAAGTTGGCTGCAGTATAGCGTCCATAACGGCATTTAACTGACATGCCCGTACCATATGAAATAGGTCCGCTTTTTGCCCGCAGAATTTGCACTATGCTGGAATGATTCTGTATGTCATGGTTTGGAGCCATTGGAGATGGCATTATGATTTACTGAGCCCTTTAGGAGGGCTTTACCAGGGCTCAGTAACGCTTGTCTCTCAAGGTGGAGGTGCTGGAGTATGTCGAAATACATTGTGAATGGGGTGGAGGAGGCCGAGTTGGTGGAGATCTCCCGGGGGAGAAATTCTCAGGCCGAGGCATGTGCGCACGGTGACCAGGCAACCACACCAGCTCCTTTTGCGAAGAGGATGCTTTTGATTGTTCCAAGAATTTTGTGGGCCTGCGGGGCCACTGCCGCACGTGATTTTATGATACACGGTTTGCGAGTTGGCGAGACTGTATTGGGAAGAGGGATTGGACACGGCTAGAGCGATCACGACCTCTTCCACTACCGAAGTTTCCTGACATTTGATGGAAACCCCATTGACTTTCTGAGCTTTGTGTGCCACTGCACACACATGCACATGCAGTGGTTAAGATGCCGTTAACCAGACCTGCAGCATCAACGAAGGAGGCATTCTCCTCAATGGAATAGCATCGATGCATTTTCTGGGCTCGTGCTTTTATCTAGCTTGGTGGCAGGCGGGATGCATGTTTTTGGGAAGAGGAAGTGTGTGAAATGTGCCTTTCCATTCTCGGGGAATATCGTGTATGGATGCCATGTGCTGGGGGCAACTGAGGCGAAAGTTGGCGAGGACCTGCTGTCCTGTTTTCGTGCAGGTGAGCCAGATCGTTTGGGTCGTAAGGTGGGCGGCGATCAGCTTGTTAGCTGTACTGCGGACTCCCAGCTGAAGTAGACGATCGATGGATGTCTTGAGGGGGAGTCCCAGTGCCTCCTTGTAGGCTGTGCGAACGATGACGTCAAAATGGCTGAGGCTAGTTTTATGCATATTTGTAGGTAAAATTAACATGCAGAAAACTAAGGTAACGTTCAACAGTCTAGCAAGGGAACAGCAGTTCACAATTGGGAGCAAGGTGCTGGAAGTGGTAAAGGAATATGTCTACTTAGGGCAGGTAGTGACAGCTGATCTGGATCATGAGAGGGAAATAACTAGAAGGATAAGAATGGGGTGGAGCGCGTATGGCAGGTTCTCGCAGATCATGAATAGCAGGCTACCAATATCCCTCAAGAGAAAAGCGTACAACAGCTGTATTTTACCGGTACTCACCTATGGGGCAGAAATGTGGAGGCTAACAAAAAGAGTTCAGCTTAAGTTAAGGTCAACGCAGCGAGCCATGGAAAGAAAAATGATAGGTGTAACGTTAAGAGACCGGAAGCGGGCAGAGTGGGTGAGGGAACAAACGTGGGTTAATGACATCCTAGTCGAAATCAAGAGGAAGAAATGGGCTTGGGCAGGGCATTTAATGCGAAGGCAAGATAACCGGTGGTCCTTAAGGGTAACGGAGTGGATTGCAAGAGAAAGTAAGCGTAGCAGGGGGCGGCAGAAGGTTAGGTGGGCGGATGAGATAGTTTGCAGGCAAAGGGTGTATGCAGCTGGCAAAGGACGGGGTTAATTGGAGAGACATGGGAGAAGCCTTTGCCCTGCAGTGGGTGTAGTAAGGCTGATGATGATGATGATGATGATGATGATGTAGGTACGAGGCGACATACATGATGCAGCTGAGGATGAAAGCCTGGATTTGGCGCAAGGCACAGAGTGTCTTTCTCTAGCGTGCCCCATTTCTTGGTGGTGGTGCAGCGATCATGCACATGATGAGTTCGCGGATTGTGCGTAATTTAGTGATCATGACGGTGTTAACACCCTTGTTGTTAATCAGGAGTCCGAGTACTTAATGGTGTTGAGGACTTAATTGAGGTCTTGTGGAGTATTTTTCATGAAAATAATATTCTTCACTTCCTTGCTGTCATTTGAAATTCATAGAGGCAGCAGGAATATGTGCTTTGCAAATAAATTAATTTTAGAGTCTGAACTTTGACACACCAACTGAACTGGATGATTGCTGTCATTTGAAATTCATAGAGGCAGCAGGAATATGTGCTTTGCAAATAAATTAATTTTAGAGTCTGAACTTGGACACATCAACTGAACTGGATGATTGAAAAAGCATTTGCCTTTGATGTGCAGGTGTCCTAAAAAATTGTTTAATTTTTGCTGTGCTTGTGTTCAAATGAATATGTAAAAAGGGTGCTGCTTTTTATTACCGTATTTACTTGCATTATGAATGCCTTTTTTCCTCAAAAAATTTGTGACAATTTGGTGGGGAGGGGGGGGGGCGGGGGGGGCTGTGGCTGCTTATTATGCATAGTAAAATGTTCAGAAAAAAAAAAAATTAGCAGCAAAAACAGATAGAAATCAGGCTGCTGAAAAAATACCTCATCAGGTGTGACTCACATTCTAAAGAAAACAAAACACGCTCTTTAGCACAGTTTCCTTGCTCGAGAGCAGTGAACAACTTTCTTCTCAAACCCGAATAACTCGCGCAGTGGCCCATAATGCTGTCCAAAGAGAGCACAGCTGGACTTCACCCTAGCACAACTCACAGCATTCAGCGCGAATTCTAACACCAACAAGCTGCTACAATCATTACGATGGCAGACCAAACAGAAAAACCCTTTATGAGCAAGCAAGGTTTCTATTGGTTCTGAGACTCCTTGGAGAACATTCTTATTGGCCGTTCGTTCACTAGGGTGAAGTACAGTAGTCTTAATATTTGACAGATGGGTCTTTATAGTATTGCACAGTTGTTTCAGCATTCAGAAATGTTCACCTGCTAGCATTCATTATCACGATCAGCCAAGTGCCCTGAAAGAAAGGGGAATGTTCATTACGAAAGGGGGAAAAAAATGGTTCTTTTTGGCAGTCAAAGTAGGCAGTGTGTTCATTATGCAAGCGCGTTCAATGAGCAAGTAAATACAGGATACATAACAATTTTTGTACTTATAATTTGCACCTTTCTGCCTGATTAACAGCATCAAAATGGGATTTAATGAGCATAAAACACCCATGACACTCCATTCGTGAAGTGTCTTGTGAGGCTATCCCAGCTTAAGAGCAAGAGGGCCAGCACAGTTCTGTGGTAGCCATAAGCTTCATTCATTAAGATGGCCTAGGTTTATGTTCGAGAATGACAAGCTTGACCACCCAAGGGAAGCACGTGGCCTTCTCATAGCATGAAACTGTGCAGCCATCCGCTATCCCTTTTCCACAGAACCATGCTGTGCAATGAAAAGCAACTGTGAAGACATGAGTCACAGTGAGGGGCAGGGGAGCTAGCCCTAAAGGTCATTTTGCCGGCAAAAATAAAACGTGGTTTCAGCAATTAGCTTATCCAAAGTACTGATTTAGGTGTAATATTTCCATTTCTACAAGCACGTCACTATGTGAATCACAACTAAGTACGCAGCACTCTGTATATTATTTTCCAACTGTATAACTTTTTTCTGGAAAGCATCTTAATTTCAAAATGTTCAGCTATGTTTGTTTGGTTACTTTACTTTAATTAATCAGGATCTTGTGGTGTGCCTGACAAAGGACAGAAGGAAATTGAAAAAAAAAATTCAAAATTAACGGTCAAAACTAATATTTTGATTTGAGCATAAACATTGCAAAAACAAAACACTAGAACATGAAGGATAGCCACTGTCTCAACTATAGTATATAATCAGGACAGTTTGTATGCAAGCATATCCTGACATTTCTGTGAATTTAAAATGGCAAATAAATGAAAAAAAAAAATCTTTTTTTTTGTCAAAAAAGGTGTGAGAAACCATCAACAAATATTCCACCATTGAATACTCACACACGAATGTTTGACAAACAAGTTGGAGATAGTTATGCACAACTTTTCGAACATTTGGCATGAAGTATCCCCTCATAGAAAAGCTTAACTACTCCTTTAATTTTCAGGCACCAAACTGCTATTGAAGTTTTCTCTCCAATGGTGCAGGTGAAGCAAAACCTTTTATCAAAGCAAAAAAAAAAAAAAAACTAAACAAATACTGATGGCTTTCTAAATTTATCAGCTCCAATTCACTGAAATCTAGCAGTTATTTCTGCAATAGTGAGAGTGCATTACTTGTATTTCGAAGGAAAATTCTTTAGCTCTCCTTTAGTAATTGGTCTCAGGCCACCACAAAGCTCCTTCATTGTCCCGTTCTGGAAAATGAAAAAAAAAAGGTGATTAGCTGTATAGCTTTCCTTTGCAGCCATATGGCTGCGCTCGGGTGGATGTCAATGAGCAATTACTCCCTTATTACAAACCTACTCCACCTTGGGGGATTTCCCTAAAACATTTGACCAAAGGTGATTACTGTTCAACATTTTCTTAGTGCTGAAGCTCCATCACTTACACTATGTTGTGCATGTATTATTCCTATGTCATCCTATTGTTTCTATGAGTCAATTGGCTTGAATGTAGCCTCATTATTTGTTTGCTAAATAGTGCACTATATATGTAAATATTGTTTGATTATACCGTACTTGTAAAACTACACAGGCATGCTTTAAAGGACTATAGGCACCTAATTTTATTGTGCGTTTTCTTCTGTCAAGAGATGCATTCGACATTAAAATACATGGATTACCAGGTGCTATTTGCCTACAACCGCTAAATAATTTATAATTGAATTCCTTCTCTCATGCTGTTTCGGTTTTGGTTTCGTCGACTGAACAATGACTGTGACGTCAAGTTGATGTTTTGGTCACGTTATCCACTAGCTGTAATATAATCAATGATATGTAGTCTTAAATCATTACGACATTTAATCCAGCCTCTTCCAAGACCTGGAATGACAAATAATGACCTGTCAGCAATTATATAGCCGATTTTTTATGCCTCATGTGACCTAAACAGCAACTACGCGTCACAGTCATCGTTCGACCGATGAAACCAAAACCGCCTCAAGAAGAAATTCAATTATAAATTATTCAGCGGTCGTACACGAATGCCACAGGGTGTTCCATGTATATGAATGTCTAACGCATCATTTGAAAGAAGAAAACACACAGGCAAAAATTTGGTGTCTATAGTCCTTTAAACTGATAAACCAAATTTAACATAGAGGGTGTTTTCTTTGTTTCTTAACAACTAACACATCTTGAGTAATTGGTAGTTTGTTGCTATTGTTCTCCCAGCAAGTAGAATAAACAGTGTGAAACCCAAGTAAGCAGCAGTCATCATAGTATACCACATACTACGGATGAGGTATTGTGGCCATACCACAAGCTTTTCCGGGTTGCTTGAGCTGAGGGCGTAGCCAGAAAGCTTCTTGATCCCAGCTGCTTCAGCGGTGTTGCTACGTAGTAGGGCCTCATAGTGTTGGAATGTGGTCCTGTACCACTCCCTGAGTGTGAATAGTAAAAGCACTGTTAAGTGGGGAAGAGGGCCCTAAAAAATTTATTTATTAATGAAGTCATAATTATCAAATCTTCAGGGAACATGTATTTTTGTGTGCTGATTCCAAATATGTTGTGTAATGTGTTGTAAAACAAGTCTCAGTGCATTTATCTACTTAATTAACTAACATTTTGCTGAGAGCTTTCAAGAAATTTTGCTCGAGAGAACTTGCTAAAATGCATGCCACTGGCTTCTCTCAAGAGCAAGGAATACAATAAGTATAAAGCTATTTCCCTGCCTCATAGGCGTCGAGTGATACAGTTTTCAAGTTATCGTTTCAGAAACAGGATGTTTGGTTTTGTGGGGTTCCAAAGTGACTCAGGCTATGAGGGACGCCGTAGTGGAGGACTCCGGACAATTTCGACCACGTGGGGTTCTAATGTACACTGACATCGCACTTACATGGGGCTCTAGAATTTTGCCTCTATCGAAATTCAACTACCGCAGCCGGGATCGAACCCGCGTCTTTCAGGCCAGCAGCTGAGCACCATAACCACTGAGCCCCTGCGGTGGCTAGAAAGAAACAGGAATATAAATTTTCTTTGTTTCCAAAGTGGCAACTTCAAAACCCTATAACTCAACTTCTATGATAAGCAGGATGATAATTTTACCCTTACTGCATTTCTTGATGTTAAAAGAAACTAAATGCATGCATTTTAGCAAGTTCCCTGCAGGAAAAGGTGTTGAAAGCTCTCTGCAAAAAGTTATCTAACATGCTACATAAGTGCACAAGGACTTGTTTAGCATACAATTAGACTGCATATTGGAATCAAGATGTAAAAATACAGTTCCCTGAGGATTTCATAATTTTGCCTTCATTAATAAAAGTTTTTTTTTTAAGACCATCTTCCCCCTTTAATTGAATTGCCATCAGCATAGGGGTTAGAACAAGTATGCACAGTATTTATAGATGGCATGCTCTATGCACTTATTGGTGAAAATATTGTCAGGATTTCAAAGCCAGTCATATGTAATGCCTGATATTGCACATCACTTTTGTTCGAATGTACCAAAACACAAGGTATATGCAATATAAAAAAAGTTCACATGTGCTTGGCCTATTTACTTTCATTTTGTCATATTGAACTTCACATTTTAGTAAATAAATGCATTGCCAGTTTGTACTGTCAGTAACACAATGAAAACCAGTTTGAGGTGCAGGAAAATGCAAGATTCAGAGCTCTGTAGATTTATTTTGATAGAAGTGACAGCATATTTCACTACAGGCACACAGACCCTGCAGTTGGCAGTATTAATTAAATAAATGTAACAAAATCTTTCTTAATCGCCTCTCTTTGCATTATCATTCATGATGCTTCAACGAAAGAAGCTAATGCTTACGATGTTATGTTTCAACTATTTTAATGCGTTTGCATTAGAAGCCCCACCGAGCAGAAAGAGTGTCCTGTGTAGTGTTGTGTACACTTGCCACCACTTGCCACGGTTGGTACACTGAAGAGCCACCTGCCCCCTCACCACTTGTAGGGAAGAGGCTGGATGGTGACTGCCATGGGACAAACCCCCTCAAAAAATGACCACGAATGACTCAGCAGAGAGCACAGCAAAGTTGCTCAGAGAACCTTTAATAAGCAGAGAAATACATAGAAAAGTATACGAAATTAAAAAATATGATAAAAAGTAGAGAGCCAATTAAAATCAAGAAGACATAATGCAAATGCATTGTTATTGCATTATAATAATTAAGCACCCCCTGTAATTTTTTTTAAAGCCAGTGGCGATGTGCAAGGGACAGTACGTCTGTACACAGAACGATGCATGATCTCCTTACTGAAGTGGCCACCTCAAACAGTTTTTACTTTCTAGCCTTTCTGTTTTTCTCACAAGTGTGTGTTCTGGCTATGTGGCATAAAGCAGTGTTTTCAGTGCCACTGAAGCCATCTTTACATCCCATTAATGCCAAGGAACTTCCTTTGAACCTTAATAATAGAGCAGTGCGTAACAAAACAGGACAACAGAAGGAACACAGAACAACACGAGCACTAACTGTCAACTGTTTATTTCTTGCCGCTGCTACATATAAATACATGAACCGCAGCATGAAATGGGAGAGAGCGATCAGGTCAGCTGATACAAGCTATACAGCTCAGCCTTTCGCTGGCTGCCATCGATTTAGAAAAGCGAGTTCTTTTGCTGATAGTGCCAGTGATGCCATGCTCACACACTTGTTGCCTGCACGTGAAATATTAAGAGCCTCAATAAAACATGCTTATCATTGTGGCGGTTGATAATTTGGTGCCTTTTAAAAACAGGCATGCACGGCTTTGGATGGTCCCGTTTCTTAGACTGGATCTTGCAGTGGCGACAGTGCTGGCTTAGGTGTCCCGATTTGCTCTCATTAACATTGTAGTCATGTTCTTTTAACCTGCTATTTACACATCTCCCTGTTTGCCCATGTGTAAATAGCAGGTTAAAAGAACATGACTACAATGTTAATGAGAGCAAATCGGGCCACCTAAGCCAGCACTGTCGCCATAAGATCCAGTCTATGAAACGAGGCCGTCCAAAGCCGTGCATGCCCCTTTTTAAAAGGAGCCAAATTATCAACTGCCACAATGATAAGCATGTTAGAGAGATTATTGAGGCTCTTAATATTTCACATGCAGGCAGCAAGTGTGTGAGCGTGGCATCACTGGCACTATCAGCAAAAGAACTCTCTTTTCTAAATCGATGGCAGCCAGCGAAAGGCTGAGTTGTATAGCTTGTATCAGCTGACTTGATCGCTCTTTCCCATTTCATGCTGTGGTTCATGTATTTATATGTAGCAGCGGCAAGAAATAAACAGTTGACAGTTAGCACTCGTGTTGTTCTGTGTTCCTTCTGTTGTCCTGTTGTGTTACGCGCTGCTCTATTATTATAGATCACCAACTCGCCCAACAAGCAACACTTCC